>NC_136007.1:16036288-16341288 GCF_048128805.1 Centroberyx gerrardi
CACTAGAAACAGACAAAGCAACATTCAACATCAGAAACAACATTCAGACAAGTGTCAGATGTATCCAGACATACAAACACTCACATACTACATATACATATGCATAAGGCACAAAGCTTCTCACACAATCCTGCTCCCATTGCACCTTACAAATATGTTTATTTTTGTTCATCATTTTCACGCAGATATGCAAATCTATTTTTTCCCAGGGAACAAAGGCATAGGGCCCAAGTGAGTCCTGCTTCTTCAAAGTGAAACACAGAAAGGAAGCCGGTCAAATGAAGAGCATGCTGCCTCAAAGGAGTCTTGTCGCCACGTTGGGCTATGGCTCAGGTAGGACAACCTTTAAGAAAAGCTCTTGTTTTCATGTGATATTTGGATGAATCTTTGGTCTAACAGACATCAAAGAACTGGACGAAAGCTGGAATGCATGGTTTGGCTCTAAGAGCCATACGCACATCAACAAATTCTATGGGTAACATGTTTTTGGGGTAAAATCATCCAGATTTTGTATACAAGGATGTGTTACTTTAGTTGGTTTTCAAGTGATATTTCCCCTTTGTAGATCATTTTAACCAGGTCCATGAGCAGTGAATCTTCAGCAGTAGCTGTCCTAGTGATCAGTCACTGCTGGCTTTCAGGATTTTTTCCTAGCTCTCAATATCAATAATTGGCAACAGAGTTGTTTCTAAATGTGTGAGAGTATATATAAGGTTTTCAAAATAAAAGAAAGTGCTGACTGTGGGTCCACAGAGCAGACAATTTTGGTGGATGGCAATTCATGAACTCCTAGAGGTATGTGCGTTTAAAAGTGAAAATATTCTACCAAAGTGAAACATGACTTAAAGGAAATTGCATTCAGAAACTTGTTACGGTTATCCCTCTGATTCTCATTCATTTAGCTTTAGCGGTAGCAGCACACTTTGTAGTTACTTCCTTGCCTTGGCTTTGTCTGAAAAATCCATTTCAAGGGTCACAATAAATAGAGGAGGAGTTTGGTACCTGTAAAGCAGTGATGGAAATTGCAGACAGTACCTACAATGATTTCAGAACATTGTGAATCTCAATCCTGTATATATTACACATTTGAAATTTTAGATGTGGAAATATCTGCCATCTGGGAGTTGTTAAATATGAAGTCATTCAAATAAATATGTATCTGGAATGACTGTTAGCATTACCATGCTAACAGTCATTCCAGATACATATTGTTACCACAACATTAGAATTTCGTCTTGGTTGAAATGACTACTATAAAGTTTTGTATATTTGGCAGAATAGCTTTACGTAGATTTGGTTATAAACTGCTCTGCACTACAAGTTATAAAAGCATTCAAGCTGCCCATCCAAGTCATAAAAGAAGCTCACCAATTCCACCCCACTCTGGTTATTAATTTATTCACTGAGATCACAGCCACAGGTAGATGGTGTCCAGGTTAAGTCCAGACACCCATGACTTAGAGCACCATCCTTACAGTGCATGCTAAGATATGGGTGCTGGGGTAGAGGGTGCTCTCAGGGTCCTGGCTTTCTCTTACAGTAGAGAGTATGATGGCATTCTGGTCTGTCTTGGTTCACCAGCATTCTTCCATTTTTAGAAGAAGCTGCTGAGCCAATGTTTGTATTGGGCTCAGAACTGTATGAGCGCGCATTCTTTTCTGGTTTCCCCCCTCTTAGTCAGCACACGTTTGATGGCTCTTCTCTCAGCTGAACTGGTATTTATTAAGGAAGGTACATTTAACCTGACTCTATAGCGCTGTATGGTCAAAAAAGAGACAGGATTACATGCTTTGTAAACTTGTTTTCTACAGACAGCAGCGGCACTTTGCTGAGAGGCTCCCGCTCCAAGGCAGAGCTGCAGGAGCTGATGGAGACGCTGCAGCGCAGGAAGAGTGCGCTGGAGGCCAGCCTAAGGGCAGCCGAATGCAGCCGCAACTACCTCAGTGTGCCTCCTCCTGTCGGGCCCCAGTCCAGCAGACCTCTCCTGCAGGGTCCCCTCTCCATACTCAGCAACGCCGAGCGCCCTCCATCTGCCTCCAGAAGCTTCTCCTACATGAGCAGCAGCAGCGTGCCCCCCTCGCCTCGCCAGGGCGAACGCCAGCTTAGCCCCAACTGCTTGCTCCGTCATGGCCGCTCTCGCCACCAGTCGCAAGACAGCCTGCTCCTCTCCAACTTAGCAGATGGAAGCTCTCTGCTCTCCTATGGGGAGCCCCTGCCTCGTTCTCCCAGGGTCAAAAGCGGAGCGGCCAGTATGCCCTCCAGCCCTCGTATGGGCCGCAGGCTCTACTCTCAGGGCAAAACAGCAGACACCCGACAGAGGAAATATTCCACTGGCTCCCTCAACAGCCTGGGAATGCACAGCCGCTCTCTGCCCCGCCTCCATCGAGCAGCGGATCCCCCCGCTCTGTCGCTGCCCACTCGCCATTCAGTGGGGAGTGGGCAGCGACAGCGGCGCAGTCTGTCCTCTCTTGAGCAACCGCCTGATGTGACGGTGCCAGCCAGCGTGCCCAGTACACCCAGGAGGGCCAGCCTGGCCTCTTTGAGCTCCCTGGGCTTTGACATGGAGTGTGAGGGGACGTGTTTAGACCTGGGCTTGGGAGAGAGGAGGCTGTCGTTTGGGAAGGGCGGGCTGGGTCCAGGCCAGAGGATGGGCAGCATCAGTTCTCTGAATGGGAAGGAGGAACTGAGAGACTACCACCAGCACCAGAGAGACGAGAGACTCAGGGAGCAGAAAGTGCAGAGACTGGTGAGTTTCTTTCTGTTCCTCCAGTGAATCCATGTGTCCTTAATCCGTCAGACTATCAGTTATCCTTATGTTGGATAAATGATGGTTTCAAATTTAATTATTTCTTCTCACTTCCTTCATTTTTCATTTAAGTGTGAGGAAATGTGATGGAAAGTTTGCCCCTAAACAGCTTGTTTGACTTCTTGTCCTGGTTTTGTTGCCATCTGGTCCCCAGTTTCTTGCTGAGGAACTCTTTTGAAACATGAAAGTGCTAAAAAAAAAAGTTGTAATGTTGGATGTTAACACTTTTGGGGTGGTTTTTAATAGCAATTCCATCGTGATCATGATTTGTAAACCATCAGTTTGTGAGTGTGCTCTCATCCTCCCTGTCTGCAGGAGTGCCAGCGTCTGGAGACCATCTTGAACCTCTGCACTGAGTTTGGCCAGGTGGAGAGAGAGCCGGCGGGCTCAGCCGTGTCCGACCTGCAGAAGATCAACAAGGAGTTGGAGAAGCTGCAGGTGTCAGACGACGAGTCGGTGTTCTCTGACTCTCCCAGCAGCGCTGCCCCAGACAGCTGCTTTGGGGCCAAAGCCAGGGAATACCAACTGGCTGAGGAGCAGCAGGTCTGCCAGCCTCAGCAGAGCGGCTACAGAGAGGCCAGGTCCCACTCTCCTGCTGTCAGCCTGAACAGCAGCGCCCCGTCACCCTCCTCCCACCACAGAGTCAAAGTAAGACCCTACTCCTCCATTCCCCAAATCTACATCAGACTCTCTGACGGATGCTCACCAGCACTACTTTGGGAGAGTGAAATAAAATTATGATGGATGTTGAGGAATGAGGAATGAAGTCAATTCAATCAACTCAGTTCTTTTTTGTTCAAAATTCAGTTACTGGAAGCGTTTGCCATAAAAAATGTTCTTGCATCCAGTATATACAGTAAACTCCTTTTCCAAATTCACTTATATCATAAATGGTCAGACAGATAATCATTCTCAGAGATCTGATAGCTTGTTTCTATTTGTGTGTTTGACAATTTTGTTGTCAGGGCAAATACTTTAACCTATGTAGTCATGTTAGCAAGGACTATAGCTTCTTCCAGGCATAAGTCCTTGTTCACTGCTGAACCCGTGAGTCCTGTGCCTGCATGCTAAATTAATTGACCTGAATCAATTCACATTTACTAGTGGGGTGGTAAATCTACACATTGCAGGTTCTGAAAAAGTCATTCAGTATTGTTAAATAGAGCCTTTGAGTCTTCAATTCAATTTTAGAGGTCTTAAAAATGAGTCACATGCTGACATTGCGTCCATAGCATAGTCATTGCACATTATGTTCGCCCTCCACAGCGTTAATCGTTCTGTACCTAAAAGTGTTTTGAAGTTAAGGTTGATTCTTGAAAATCATAGGCTTGATTGTGAGAAGCAAGTATCTAAATGTCTTTACTTTTTACACACGGATGGCAATTTGTACGTTTCCTGTTTATGTGGGTGTGTAAGACACATTAACAATGACATCACAGTTGCGCAAGTCTCTCTCACAGTCGTGATGTTGCTGTTTAACCACGGTTTGATCTTTCACACTGTAACTTAATTGTTTTTATCTGATTAAATTACAGTGGGAATATCACAAATATATCTGCCTTGACTCTTGGAGGAGCCCAGCCCCTAACCAGCCCGCTTCCATACTGTCTCAGTCCTAGTACCACTGAGTTACAGTCTCTGTTAAATGTGGCATTTTTCCACTCAAGAGCAGTAACAACCTAATGGTGTGTCTGGTTTTAATGAAGAAGTTCTCCTTGGAATAGTTTTGCTGCAGCAGTCAGCCATTCAAACTCTTCAAGGAGGGGGAACAGGAAATGACTTTATCCCCAGGAGAATAAGTGTGTGCATGTGTGTGTCTGTGCACATGCCCAAATGTGTATGGGTGTGTGTGTGTGTGTGTGTGTGTGTGTGTGTGTGGAAGTGGGAGAGTGGAAGAGTTCTAGTGTATATGCATGGCAAAGACATGCATTTTTCCAGATGTTTTGCGCTTTATACTGAAGCTTAATTGATGGAGGATCTTATAAAAATGGTAATTGTATACACCAACACAGATAATTTTGCCAGCTTTTATATGAGGTGTTAAGGATACAATTTTCACCTGTTGTTTACACCTACAGTAGTGTTTATGAATCATATTTTGAAGTGGAGACCATCATTTCTGCTGTGTATCCACTCTGACAGAAGTTTACAGACACCAGTCCTTGTTGAGACTCCCAGTACCTTCTTTTCCATCTCTTGCATTCCTCACAGCAGCAGCATGCAGGAAGGAGCGCTCACATACCGCCTGGGAAACTACCTATAAATCCTAGAGCTGCTTGCCACATGAGGCTGCAGCCACACAGATTCATTCCTCTTGGCTCCTATAAGGAAGACGACCTGATATTATACGAAGTCTTAAATGTGCCTAAATATCAGTGTGAGTGAGTGTGTGTATGATATTAGTAGCAGATGCGATATGTGGGAGTTCTCCTACTGTGGTGTGACTGGCAGTGAAGTGCAGTGATAGAGATTTCCATTACACAAAGTGGAAAGTAATTCTGTCCTAGTAGTTGGTGAACCAGTTTCGGGTGAGTTTAAACAGCAGTTGCGTTAGTCTAATTCGGCATAAACAGTCAAAATAGTTTCACAGCATACTTTATGCATGAGGTTAATGTTCTGAAATAAGTAGTTCCTCAGTTTATGAGGACTTGCCTTAACTTTCCATTGAGTATATAATCACCAAGAGACCCTGCTGCCAATAAACCCTATAATGGCAACAGAGAATTGTCTAGAATAGTTTATGTGCAGCATGTATGCGCATTTCATATATTTATGTGTGTGAGTATTTACATTTCATATGTGTGTGTGTGTGTGTGTGTGTGTGTGTTTGTGTGTACAAACAACAAAGTCTGAATGAAGTCCCTCATAGATATGCCATAGACACACACCCTCATTGTATTATATACTGTAGACACATGCATTTATAGTCATGATGTCACTGCAGGCCTTGGAGATTGTGCAGCTGAAACAGGAAGTAACGCATATAGAGGAGGAGAGGATTCAAGTTCTGAACAACATAGATGAGCTGGAGCAGAAGATCAAAGACCTGGACAACCAGATGGAGGAGTCCATCAGAGAGGTACAGTATAGTCTGTGTGAACAGAAGCAACAGCTAAGTGGCTTCTTTGTGTTCAGGTGATGGTCAGTGTTTGTCTTGTCAGAGCTCGCCACAGTAAAAGCTGATAAAGTGGGCTGCTTAAAGAGTAACTAAACACCAAACCCAAATCTGTGTAAAGCCTGGCTTCTAAAGGTAAAAAGCATGCTATGTTCACCTTGTATAGATTACAGCAGGTGGTGACATCACCTGGCACCGAAGATCAGCCAATAGCAGATGGCAATTTTGGTAGCATGCTTTTTACCATGAGATATCAGGCTTTACACAGATTTGGGTTTGGTGTTTAGTTACTCTTTAATTCTCAGGCATTGCTTTCAGAGGCATTATTCTGTCTGCTCATGCATTTATTGCATTTTTAAGTTTCCTTTTTAACAAGAGTGAAGCCAAAGGCAAGTTTTCTACTATATTCTACTGTATGTCTCTGTTTGTTGCAGATGGAGGTGGAGTGTGCTCTGCTGGAGGGGGAACAGGACTCTGAGATGGCCCAGCTGCAGAGGGAAAAGGAGGTTCTGGACCAACTCAATGAAAAGATGCACAGCATTGAAAAGACAAGCCTCACTGAGAAGTCAAAGGTAAAAATGAGTGAAATGTTCAGAAATTGCATGCCATTAATCTGTTCCAGGAGGGACTTGACAAGGCAAGTTTTCTTTGTCAGCAATTAGCTGATGTAAATGTCTCAATATCTGTCATTGAAGCAAGTTGGCACACACAACCAACAATCCAGTAGAGCTGACAGTGGCCAGAGGTGAGCATGTGAGTGTTAGCGTCCAGACTTATGGACACGGGTCCCAAGGCGCTAAAGCCGCAGCTCAAGCAGCAATTCTCCAGGATCAGTTTGACATAACCACAGCTTCCTCCAAACTGGGTTCAGTTACATTCCCGTTGAAACCAAACAAATTATCATTCCAAAAGGAAACTTACAAAAAAGCCACTCAAACCACCTACAGACAAAGGGTTCATTACATCCGGGACCTCCAAAGCAACTTGAAAAGCCTTCTAAAAGACACTCATCATAACTAAAACCGTCCAAATGTGCACCAGCAGAACACAAGCCCAGAAAACAAAGAGCTAAAACCTAAAGATCTCTCTTACAAATTAAACAAAATGTTTCTCAGTGGCATAAGCATCTAGACCTGCTGGCTCTCTCTCCCCTCTTTTGCTTCCTGTCTCACACTGACAGCTCCTCTTATGGCCCTCCTGTGCCTCAGACCCGGATCTTGGAAGGGGCCCAAATCATTACCATGTGCAAAAAAATAGCCAACTCTGTGGACAACAAACATCTACTCAGATATTTTATGCAAATGAGTTTGGCTGCAATTTTTCCAGTTAGATTAGGACTGTAGAGCTTGAAATGCATATAGAGGATGTTAACAAATATGCTATTTAGCAAGTTTCTTCTTCATGGTCACAATGTCTTGGAGCTGCTGTGAGGTAAAAAATAGCCAGGGAATTTAATGGGGAGCAATGGAAGGTGAACAAAAACTTAACTGGCATTTGATAATAAATCTTCAGTGGTGACTAAAGCATAGTTAAAAGCACATGCTATCCTTTTTTCATGGAATTGAATATGAAAGCTAATGAACTGAATATGAATAGTTTTGGCCTTTTCCAAGTGAATGTGCAGGTCAATGTCAAAACAAAACCCACTAATATGAAATTAATACACAAGAGAGCCAAATCAAAGCAGCTGTATATTTTAATAGGTTGACATTGTTAAGTTCAACTTCTTTTCAGGACTACAGATGTGCTTCAAAGTGCTTCAGATTGTTTTTGTACTAACGTAATACTCCAGCTACAATTAATTATAACAACTACAATAAATTGAAACCATAGCGTCTCTGTACTGCATACACTGGTGCACGTGTGAACACGTACACTGGATTATTTTTTTGTCACAAAAAATATTTCTGTCCCTTTAAAATTGTCCAAAATGCCATCTCTGGATAAGGTGATCAGTTAAATGCCTAAAATGTAAATGTAACTCAGATGTAAACACCATTTTAAATGCAGTGAAAACAGAGTTTACATCAAGACAAATTTATTCATGAATTTACATACATAGATTAAGTAGATTAGGTATGTAGATTAGTCTCTCCTAAATTTACTGTTCATTCCTTGTGCCCAAAGTAGATGGAATTCACTGCGCGATTGATGTTTTTAGTGATTGATTGATGGATACTGTATTCTCCCTGCCTGTTTGCTCTGCACATTCACTTACTTTAAATTGAGTGTTCTGGGTTTGTCTATGTGTGTTGTTCCTTAGGAAGCTGCAGTGCAGACGAAGCCTTTTGAGGACTTGGAGTTCCAGCAGCTGGAGAGAGAATTTCATCAGGATGAGGAAAAAGAGAATCAGACCCAGAAACTTCTCAGAGAGATTGCTGAGTGCCAGCGCATTACTGTCACACGCAAGGTACAGAGAGTGCGAGTTTTTGTGAGTGTGCATGTAGCATGTCGTGCATGTATAACGCTATAGTTAGTGTTGGCACTGCATCACTTTGAAAAGCGTTTATTTTCAGTAAGAACTGTCAACAAAATAGGTTAATGGCATTTTCAAAGTTTGACGAGTAGACTATGCCAGCTGGCTTGCCAAAACTAATTTTAAAAACCAGTGCAAAAACTTTCCGATTTGTTTTTTGCTTTGGCTTCTAGCATCTGTTCTACACTTAGAATGAATTTAAATGTATATGTGTAACTTAACTCAAAAGGTGTCCTCTGAGCGGTTACATTTTTCAAAGCAATATAACAATATGCAATATAAAAATGTCAATAAAACCTTCTAACATGACACTAATTCACTCAGGTGATACTGACACGCTGAAATTACAATGCTAATAGATAAAAAATGCTTATAAATTATAGAACTTTAACAGTTCAAGAATATTTTGGGTCGACCCACCAAGCCTGAAAACTCCAAATACATAGCAGAGGCAAACCTGCTAGCTCTTGCACACCGAATAGAGAAAATGTGGACAAAAGTAAATAAACCTGCAAAAAACGGTGCTAGGCTGAACCAAAAATGCTGTTTGTCCACAACAGATAAATCTATATAAGTAACCTTTGCTTTTAGTTATTTTACCAGTAAAACCAAATTTTGCCAAAAACCTAGGAGCATACTGTTGCATTAATATCAGTATTGGCTATTCAGTGATACAGGCCAGACAGCAGTGTGCTCTTATTTACAAAATGCAGTGTTTTATGTGTACATAAATAGGTTGATTAGAAGTTAAGTTAAATAACTTGATAATACAGCTGTTAATATTCAAGCTTAACATTGTCTTGTGTCCTAGGTGAAATATGTTATGAGTATGAGTTTGAGTAGTGTGTAGATTAAAAACAAAAAAGAAACACAAAAATGAGAGTAAAAAAGTAAAGAAGCTTCACTCTCTAACTAGCCTTACTTTCTCTTGCTACTCTGGTTTCTGGCATCGCGAGGGAGTATTCATGCTCTTATGGGACAGTCTTAAGACGTAACAGTAATATACTGTATATGAATTCCCAAATTGAGTACTATTCCCTCTTAAGCTCTGGACTGCTTGTCAGTAGACTTAAAAACAAAATAAAGTGCAGAGTTGGATGCAACTTAAGGTTCAGATTACTATCAGGGAAAGTGCACCTAGTCTACAAGAATGAATTTGGCTCTTTGCTTCAGATTTAATCTGCTCTGTCTGCTCAGTCGTGGTGAGCACATGTTTGGAATACAGCAGACATGACCACAGATCTGCACCTATAAAAACCTTTGGAAAGCATTTGTGGTGATCATTTTAATTTCCTTTCTTTTAGGCTTTTTAGGCTTTTGGTATATGCTTACTATTCAATTATAATGTGGTTTGTTGTTATTAATCTTACTACAGGTTGTGCATGAAAATAAAGCTGCGAAATTGTGAGAATTGCAGCACAAAGCATGAACTAATTACAAGAACCATCAATACCAGCAATGGTAAGCATGAAATACTATTTACATAGTAATAAAGACCAACGAAATGAATACCTTTTTCATTCACATGCAAAGCCAAGAGAGGACAAAAATGGAAATGAGAATGTTTGTATCCCAAATCAGAAAAGCCCATTAGGATAATTTTCTTCCCCACAAGATACCAGCTCAGAGAAATACTAAACTAGTTTAATTTGAAATGAATACAGAAATGCAGTTGTAAGGAAAAAGTCCTCAAACAATAGAATTACCGCTCCTAAAATGAGAACTTCCTCTTGTCCACTCTGCTGCTGCTTCAAAATAAAACACCTCTGCATGCCTGCAACTACAATTCAAACTAAAAGTTCCTGTTTCTAATTTAGTGTGGTGGCATTACTTTGCTACATGCACATCCTCTTTGTTTGTGAAAGCTGTCTGTTATCTTAGTGTTATCGTGCTGTTTTGTTTCTCACAGGAAAGACTCATGACACTGAAGAAACAATCCACACAGATCACCTTACAGACCCAGCAAGAAAGAGAGAATTTCCAGAAGGAGAAAAACAATTTGCTCCTCATGCTTCAGAAGGTAAGAAAAAAACATTTGTAACTATTACCTATGTTACCTATTGTAAGTATTTCACATTTACTTGAAAGACTGTCCTGATGTCTACAGGAGAAAGAGAAACTGGCGTCCTTGGAAGGAAAGTATGCTGAGTTGTCTGAGGGTCAGGCCTTCGCTAACAACCCTGTAACCATCAAAGAGGTAAGAAACACTAATCCCACACCTCCTCATAGTTCATATTGTATAATATATTGCACCTCTGCCTTAAAAGGAAATATCTCACACATTTAATGACTGAAGTTTCCAATGTCTACAATGAGAAATCCCCTCATGTGTCAATGTTTCTCTGTTTTCTCACGACTGCAGCACTTGCACTCTCTGAAGGAAAGGAGAAGGAGCAGCAAAGAAAACTCGTCCCACCCCAGTGACAGCCTACCTCACAAGAGGAGCCAGCAGCTCCTCAGTCCCTACGGCAGGTCCCTGGGGCGCAGTCTGCCCCCTAAGGTGAGCACCAGTGTGTCTAAATCATCCAAACAGGGAGTCTCAGTTTGAGGCTGGTGACACCCATCCAGGGTTTGAATTGTGTCCCAAGTCTTGGAGGGTCCCACCCAGAAAGGGATGGGCTGGGAGGAGTGGTGGTTGCCTGTCATGAAACTCTCAATTTGTTGATTTATGAAGGAGATTTGCTGGTTTGCTCATCTTGTTACCAACTTGGGAGATTTTGCTGCATTCAGTGACACTCGGAAATTTTGAATACTTTAGTAGATTTATACAGTATGCCACATTCTAAATTTTGGTTTTATCCAATAACGTAACATGGTTTCAGCCCTCCCTTAATTCGAACCCTGCACCCATCTAGATTATGTATAATTTTTTTAGAGTGAGAGAAGGTAGAGATTACATAAACTTTAAGGCTGTAAACCAGGTCCTGACCACCCTGTCTGCTGCTGTGTGCTGTTCAGGCGCACCTGCCTCTGTCCCAGAGCTCCAGCTGTGGGAGCGTCATCCCACCGGGCTTCACTTTCTCCTCCAGGGACCTGAACACCCGTCGCCTGCTCAAGAGTGAGTCACACTGCCACTTTGTCTCTTCTTCTTGTGTGCTTCAAATCTATGCAGTGTGACTGGCTATAAATCTCAGGCTGTATACCTAGAGAGGTAATGCTATGTGATTAATTGTGACTTTTATTATTAATAAATCTGTACGATATCAATCTGTAGTAAAAGGGGCACCACATTTAGTCAGAATGTATTAAGCAATGGTTACTTTTTGAAATTAATGCTTGTCTTAACATAAATACTGTATATTAGACATAGGCGTCGCGGTGCGCTCGCGTTCCAAGTCGTCTTGTTTTTTCCAGGCACAACCATGACAATATCTCAACATTTTGGAACGCCACAAGCGCACCTGTCACATCCTGAAAGCCTGAAATAAGCCTTGAATCGCTTACCATCCAAACGAAGGTCCAGGATTGGTGATATTCTCCTACTCCTGTATTTTTGCTAAATCCTATACTGCCGACGCACAGTATCCTGGCGCTCGGCCAAATTCATGCGCCACGTCATCATTCATTCAGTTTGTTTGTGATACGGGACATTCACTATCGAAACCACATATGTCATCAATCACCAAGCATGCCAATCATATCCCAACCTCATCCCAAACTGGACTCTGCCTTGTGTTTGATACCTCTAGCATTTTGACTAGTCATAATGTAAAAAAAGATATCTTAAATTAGCATTTTGACTAGTCATAACGTAAAAAAAGATATCTTAAATTAGCATTTTGACTATAGTCATAATGTAAAAAAAGATATCTTAAATTAGCATTTTGACAAGTCATAATGTAATGAGAAATATCTTAAATTAGCATTTTGACAGGTCATAATGTATTGAGAAATATCTTAAATTAGCATTTTGACAGGTCATAATGTAATGAGAGATATCTTAAATGCTAATTTACAATATCTCTCATTACATTATGACTAGCGAAAATGCTAGTTTAAGATATTTCAGATCTGTAATGAGAACTGCTGGAACTACCACTACTAGGCCTATACTGCTGCAGCAGCTGTAGTAGTAGCAGCAGCAGCAGCAGCAGCAGCAGCAGTGTTGTTGCTTGCTACTACTGACTACTACCACCTGGCTTAATGGTACTGCTGCTAGCAGGAGCAGCAGCGGCAGCACCCACCACATTCCCTGGAGCCCCTGGTAAAGCTCTTACTGTGGACTTTGACAAGGGCCTACAACCTTATAAGATAAGATAAGTCTCTTCGTACCAACCACCAGCTCTTCAACGAACCGCCATCGCTAACCGCCAGACCACACCTTGGGAGTGACTGGCAGGTTGGCTTCAGCGGGAGGCGAACCGCCTCTCTTCGTACCAACCACCAGCTCTTCAACGAACCGCCATCGCTAACGCCAGACCACACCTTTGGAGCGGCTGGACTGGGTGGCAAGTTTGCTTCAGGGGAGGTGAACCGCGCCTCAACTACAACCGCCAGACCACCGTTTGGACTGGCTGGCAGGTTGGCTTCAGCGGGACGCGAACCGCGTCTCTTTGTACCAACCACCAGCTTTTCAACGAACCGCCATCGCTAACCACCAGACCACACCTTGGGAGTGGCTGGCAAGCTTGCTTCAACGGGAGGCGAACCGCGTCTCTTCGTACCAACCACCAGCTCTTCACTGAACCGCCATCGCTAACCGCCAGACCACACCTTGGGAGTGGCTGGCAAGCTTGCTTCAACAGGAGGTGAACCGCGTCTCTTCGTACCAACCACCAGCTCTTCACCGAACTGCCATCGCTAACCGCCAGACCACACCTTGGGAGTGGCTGGCAAGCTTGCTTCAACGGGAGGCGAACCGCGTCTCTTCGTACCAACCACCAGCTCTTCACCGAACCGCCATCGCTAACCGCCAGACCACACCTTGGGAGTGGCTGGCAGGTTGGCTTCAGCATCTCTTCATACCAACCACCAGCTCTTCAACGAACCGCCATCGCTAACCACCAGACCACACCTTTTGGAGCGGCTGGACTGGGTGGCAGGTTTGCTTCAGGGGAGGCAAACCGCGCCTCAACTGCAACCGCCAGACCACTGTTTGGACTGGCTGGCAGGTTGGCTTCAGCGGGAGGCAAACCACGTCTCTTCGTACCAACCACCAGCTCTTCAACGAACCACCATCGCTAACGCCAGACCACACCTTGGGAGTGGCTGGCAGGTTGACTTCAGCGGGAGGCGAACCGCATCTCTTCATACCAACCACCAGCTCTTCAACGAACCACCATTGCTAACCGCCAGACCAAACCTTGGGAGTGGCTGGCAGGTTGACTTCAGCGGGAAGCGAACCGCGTCTCTTCGTACCAACCACCAGCTCTTCACCGAACCGCCATTGCTAACCGGCAGACCACACCTTGGGAGGGGCTGGACTGGGTGGTGGGTTTGCTTCAGGGGAGGCAAACCGCGCCTCGACTGCAACCGCCAGACCACCGTTTGGACTGGCTGGCAGGCTTGCTTCAACAGGAGGCGAACCGCGTCTCTTCGTACCAACCACCAGCTCTTCACCGAACCGCCATCGCTAACCACCAGACCACACCTTGGCAGTGGCTGGCAGGTTGGCTTCAGCGGGTGGCAAACCGCGTCTCTTCGTACCAACCACCAGCTCTTCAACGAACCACCATCGCTAACGCCAGACCACACCTTGGCAGTGGCTGGCAGGTTGGCTTCAGCGGGTGGCAAACCGCGTCTCTTCGTACCAACCACCAGCTCTTCAACGAACCACCATCGCTAACGCCAGACCACACCTTGGGAGTGGCTGGCAGGTTGGCTTCAGCGGGAGGCGAACCATGTCTCTTCGTACCAACCACCAGCTCTTCAACAAACCACCATCACTAACGCCAGACCACACCTTGGGAGTGGCTGGCAGGTTGGCTTCAGTGGGAGGCGAACCGCATCTCTTCGTACCAACCACCAGCTCTTCAACGAACCGCCATTGCTAATCACCAGACCACACCTTTGGAGCAGCTGGACTGGGTGGCAAGTTTGCTTCAGGGGAGGTGAACCGCGCCTCAACTACAACCGCCAGACCACCGTTTGGACTGGCTGGCAGGCTTGCTTCAGCGGGACGCGAACCGAGTCTCTTCGTACCAACCACCAGCTTTTCAACGAACCGCCATCGCTAACCACCAGACCACACCTTGGGAGTGGCTGGCAGGTTGGCTTCAGCGGAAGGCGAACCGCATCTCTTCGTACCAACCACCAGCTCTTCACCGAACCGCCATCGCTAACCACCAGACCACACCTTTGGAGCGGCTGGACTGGGTGGTGGGTTTTGACAGGATTGCAATCATTTGAAGGCTTGTTTTCACAGGGTCCTCATTTCTCTCAGAAACACATTTCAGTGAACTATTAACTTAATATAAGAGAAAGTTTCCAAACACGCCCATCAAGCATCCAATAGCTACTGGTCTGAAATGAGGACCGTGTAAAAAGGTTCCCAAAGAGAGCCTCTTGCCGCGGTTCAAGCAACAGCTGTACCAGCGCCCAGGGGAGTTCATACCTTATCACACAGAGTGTGGTAAGGTATGAAGCTGAAGACCTCAAGCGAGGCTTTTTATGCCCTGAGCTGCTGTGACCAAACATGTTGGAATTCTGATTGTGATGTCATCAGTGCAGCTGAGACAGGCTCTGATTGGTAGAGCAAGGTCCAGCTCCATCCAATGATGTCATAATCAGTTAGAATGGCGAAGCGAAGCCGTGTTCTGATTGGTGGAGGAGAAACAGTGGGCCAAGCCGCTGATTGAATGCCAAAAATGAGTTTGGATTATTTGAAATTCTATTTTGTGTGTGTGTGTGTGTGTATGTGCGTGTGTGTGTGTGTGTGTGCTAAATGTTTATGCTTCAAGGCTGTTAGACAACATTTAGGCCTATATCACTCACACACTCACATTCGCTCACACAGTGTGTGTGAGTGTGACACACACACACACACAATGTTATGGTACCTGTGGGGTGGGGTGGGAATAATAAACTCTGTTGAATAATTTGAATTGTATCAGTCTCAAGTTCTCATTAATTATCTTCTGGATTATATTGTAATGTGCTTTTACATTAGCTTGCTCTAATGTGACTTGGTAGATGTGAAAATGTAAGTTAATGGAGCATTACAGATCCACAATACAATGCTAGTGGTCTTTAAACAAGATAATGTAATATGTGTGCAGTCATGTACGTTTCATGTAGGATAGTTGGTTGTGTTGATCTTTACTCCATTGTTAAGATTTATGTAGTTACCCTTTTTTCCAAGTAGACACATTACACTGTAAAAGAAAAAATATATAACTAATAGAAAAAAGGATGGTTTTAATCAAAACTTAGGCGTACATACAGTATATCAATAGTTTGTCACTTTGCATTTTCCTTTTTTGGTGAAGGTGATTTAGTCTATCTTTTACTGTATTCAAGAAAGCTCAACAGTGATGCCAAAGTCTGTAGAATTGCAGGAAATGCATTTAAAATTAGTAAAATATTCTGGAAATGCATTTAAAATTAGTAAAATATTCCGTCTAAAGGTTGGGGGGCCCCCAGCCCCCCAACCTTTAGACGGTACCCCCCAATGTTATAGCCACAATTACGCCACTGATATTAGACAATATAAGAGTCAGTGGTTTTGAAGCTAATGACTTGTTTTGCACAGCTCACTCAACAGATGTAACACACACATATAATCCCTTCATTTATAATCACTATTTATAATCCCTTTATTTATGATTCAGGTATGATTCATTAGATACTGTATGTTTCACTGTGATTTGGATCTCTTTCTGAAGATATGAACATTTATCGCACAAGACAGAGATTTAAAAAACATGTTAAATAGCAGTAAGCCAAGATATTTGTAAGAGGGAACGGTTTCAATCACTGTGCCAACAGCAGTACCCATTTTTGACATTATTTGACATTACTTGATCAAAAACGTCACTTTTGTTTGCAAAATCAAATTGCTCAGTGCTTTGATCCTTGTACCCACACTGCATAAAATCTAGAATAGACTTAGTTTCCTTCAACCTTGCCGGCTGGAGTTCATATTTTTGTTTTACCTGATATTTTATTGGAAAAGAACAAAGGAGGGGTCAAGACACAGTGAAGTAGCAGGTGGGCGACCTGCTTCTCCATTAACACTGTAAAGCAGCTGGCAATGTTCTCCACTCCCACTGATAGTTGACCCAAAATGAGGGAAATGGGAGAGCAGGGGGGCTCGCTTTCAAAGACTAGCGCTGACTCACACGCGTATGACGTCTTCTCTACAGAGTATACAGCAGCTTAATATTTAGCTTCATCAAAATTATAAAGGAAGATTTGAACCACTAGAGGGAGCAGCATGTTGTATGTTCTTTAAAAATAGAAATACTGTATGTTAGTCATGTATGTGCAGCAATGTTGAGATTCTGACCAGGACTGATGTATTTCCCTATTGCATGGCCATATGCTTTGATTTTCATCAGGAAAAAGTGATTTTATTGTTATTGTAAGTTACAGTTCAATGCAAGCAGCATCTTTACATTGTTCAGATGCTTAATGGAGGCATCATACACTGACAAAGGGAAACTTGATGATTGTGTGGGACAACTATGAATTGAATGATATCTAAAACTATCTACAGTAATATATTAGTATGGTCTCACTCACATAAGCATGCATTGTAATGAAAAAACAAAACAAATTAAGAAAAACAACCAGGTGCTTAAATAGTATCCATACAGTTTTTGAAGAAGATTTAGATGTGTGTCTTCAAAATTTAAGCGAAAAAACCATTGTCTCTTTATTTGTCCAAACTAGTGAGCTTTAGAGACAGAGACTAAAAATAATTTTCTTGGTAGGTACTGTTGTCTCTCTCGTCTCTGATGTGATGAGAGAACATTATTTTTGAAGACCTTTAAGAGAACCTGCCTTATTTTCATCTATTCTCAAAGTGCTTCATTGAGCTGCCTGTCTATCCTTAACTATATCTTTCTCTTGCTTGGTGGATCGCTGTTTCATTTCTGTGACTTGACCTGGTTGTTCCAGAAAGGTCTATGATTATGAGATGCTATCGGGCAGGCAGTAGTTGGTTGTGATTTGGTTCTTTTTAAGATTTGATAATGCATGTTGAAGGTGTCTCTGATTCTTTTCTATCCTGTTCTATTCTGTCAGCAGGCAACGGCCACGCGCACATGAATGAGGACAGACAGAGACGGAGTGACTTCTGCAGCAGGGCCGTCTCTGAGTCCAATGTCTTCCTGGACCCCTTCTCCTACCAGGATACCAGCCAGGCCTCGGACACCGTCAGCGTGGACAGCTCCGACAGCATGGAGACCAGCTTCTCCGCCGGCTCCCCAGACAACATTTCCAGGTCAGAGAGACACCATGTTAACATACATGAAAGGCCAGTTTTAAAGGTTCACACACAGGAGAACTGAACTATGTCTCAACAGGCTATGAGTCAGAAGAAATAGAGTTTCAGGTAGCTGCTGCATAAAAGTTGCACAAGAGTGAGTGGAGGTGGTTGGGTGATGAAGGGGGAGTAACTGTTGTAATGTAGGAGTGTCAGGTCAGAGACGCACATGATTTCTCTTTCTCACTGTCAGTTTCACTCTTTCTCACACAAGCACTCACACACTATACAGTTTCAATCAAGGCCTTTGGAATGTTTTTTTTTAAATTTTGTTCAGTGGTAAACAGGTGGAAGGGAAGCGCCAGTCTCCTTCATCCCAGAAAGCTAGTTCATCTGCTGTGTTTGACCTAGTTATGTTTAAACTTGTGTGTTTCCCACAGTGCCAGCACATCCAACATGGCAAAGATCGAGGAGATGGAACGTTTACTCCGAGAGGCCCAGGCTGAGAAGCAGAGACTCCTAGAACATCGGGTAATGTGTGGAACCTAACGGCCCCCTGTCCACCTGGCATTAACATGCGTCTCGTGTCCGGATTGTGTCCAGATATTTTTTAGCTGGATTACATTACACCTACCGTTAAAATGCCTTTCATGTATCCACATTGGGATTGGATTTCTCTTTCCCTCACCAGATTGTCATGCACGTCACTTCGTCTCGTAATATTGACAGTAAATGCTTGTTCCCCATCCATGAGTGTCCTGACAATTAATTTTTGCTAGTATGTTACTGTTCGAGCTGCCTGCTGCCTGTTCGTTTTGGTTAGATCTATGTGCGAAGCTTTATTTCCGTTAACATAGCTCCTATATGTGGATTGAAAACACGTCGCATTTACACTACTTTGGTAATGTGGTCAAATACGTCTCTGGCTGCCTCCGGAGCTGGTTTGGATGATCGGATCTTCAATGCATCTTCAGTGAATTTGCACCTGGATTTTATGCGTTTTTTCACAATCCAGTCACCCAAGACGCATGTTAATGCTAGGTATAAAGGGGGCCTTTGGCTGTACTGTACTGTATCTATGCATGTGTGTTGATGCTGTTTCTAATCCCCTGTATGTGGAATGTGTAGGAGCGAGAGATGGAGATGCGCAGGCAGGCTCTGGAGGAGGAGCGGAGAAGAAGAGAGGATCTGGAGAAACGACTGCAGGAGGAGACCAGCAGGAGGCAGAAACTCATTGAGAGGGAGGTTAAACTACGGGAGAAACAGAGATCACAGGTAACTGATGATAAGAGGATGGAATCTGATTGTGTTTTTATTTTGTCCCTCCACCATGGTGCATGATGCGGGACGTTATGTTGTCATGGTGGCGTCTGTCTGTCTGTTTGTCTGTCTGTCTGTCTGTAGACACATTCTTGTGAACACAGTAACTCAAGAACAATATATGATAGAAACTTCATACTTACACCACTGGTTCCTCCTATATGGTACATGATCTGATTCAATTTTGAAGCACCTTGCTGCATAAATTTGCATATTAATGAGGAAAAACAAATTTTCTTGAAACTACTATAACTTCTTAATGCTTAAAATACGGTGTTCATATTAATATCAACCATGTGTTATGTGAACTTATGTTGACATTGAAGTATTTGCAAATTAATACATTGATTAGTTTAATTAATTACCTCATCAGCATAACTGGTTATGTTTAATATGTCATGGTGATTGTTGCGGGACATTTAGGCAGCTCAAATGCCTCTTGTGCACGATTGGTTTCTTGTCTCTTTGAACAAAGTAGCATGCAGTGTTTAAATCTGTAATTCTGTCCGCAGTCCCGGCTGCTGACACGCTACCTCCCTGTAAGGAAAGATGACTTTGATCTTCATGGCCATATCGAGGCAGCTGGACACAACCCAGACGCCTGCTTCCATCTGGCTATCACCGATAAAACCTGTAGAGGATTCCTGGTCAAAATGGGTGGCAAGATCAAGACCTGGAAGAAACGCTGGTTTGTCTTTGATCAGAATCGTCGGACCCTGACCTACTATGCAGGTGAATGCAAAAGACCCTCTATACCCTCTATATATAGTGTATCTCTTCCTCCCTCTTTCTCTCAGTCCTCTGTCTCACATTTTAAGCTGCATATTTTCAACAAAGTTACTGCAACAGTGACATCATTTTCAGGCTATGTTGGGATACTTTGGATGCTGAGAACGAGCTTTGATCACAGGGTTTTTGTTCTGCTGTCCGTAAATAGAGTTGTGTTTATATTCTGTGCTGCAGACAAACATGAGGCCAAGATGAAAGGAGTCATATACTTTCAAGCCATAGAGGAGGTGTACTATGACCATTTAAAGAACGCACATAAAGTAAGTTGTTTCTGTGTGTTTGTGTGTGTGTGTGTGTGTGTGTATGTGAGTGTAATTTTATTAAACTAGCTAGGAACAGCTTACATAAACACATACAGTACAACACCGTTTTCTTGGAATATTGTTGAAATCTGTTTGTCTTTCCCTTTTCCTTCACTCTCCCTCTTCTTCTCTTCTTTCTGTTATTTCACTTTTTCTCTTAATTACATTCGCTTCCACCACCCAAGAGCCCCAACCCCTCGCTGACCTTCAGTGTGAAGACCCATGACCGGGTGTACTACATGGTGGCTCCGTCTCCTGAGGCCATGCGTATCTGGATGGATGTTATCGTCACCGGTGCTGAGGGACACATGCATTTCATGGTGTAACGTGGCAAATGTCATACTCCACCACTGTCAGCTGCCTTTTTCAGACATTTAATAAGACAACAGACACACAATGTTTAGATCCAGTGTGGATCTTCATCAGGTCAACATGAAGTGCACTTGTTTATGTACTTATATCTATCAATCAATCACAGGACCGTTTATGTCCAAAAGCACACTTTATAACGTAATCAATAGATTATAAGAATGAATATACTGGTGTCATAATAAAATTATTTAGGCAGTTTTTCATTAGTTTATTTACCATAAGTGGCTAAATCATCAATACACCAACGCAACAATGCAGCTGTCATATTTTCCAACTTACTTGCAACTGGCTACAAAACCTCCACCTCTCTCTTCTGATTGCTCAGCAGTTGATTGGGGAAGCTTCTGATTGGTCAGTAAGCTGAACATCTGCCACACATGCAGATTGCCTACACACTGGAATGCTTCTCTCCATCTGTCTAACAGGTTTGTTTGATAGCTGTAAAAGCGAGAGTATATGTATCTGGTTTTTTTTAAATTGCAGCCTCCTGTAATTTAGATATCCCAGCTCTCTTCTTCTTCTTCTTCTTCTCTTCTTCTCCGCTCCCCTTCCTCTACCAGTTCATTGGCTCTCATATCTTAGCCTGACTGAAATATCTAAGAAGCCACTTCCTGTGAACTCCTGGTCGTATTATCGGGTCACAGTTTCCTGGTCGTCCTTTCCCATATAGGATCATCCACTTTATATTAGTGGTTGTGAGAATGCACATTCTTATCTTACCTCAGATGTATCATATCTATATTGTCACTTATATTCAAATGTCATTATTATGAGTATTATTATACATTTGCAACTCACACTATTTTGATTATAGACTACCAGCACATAGCTTTGATCCACACAAGCCCACTATCAGTATTTCCTTAAACCAGATATGTGTCTCTTTTCATCATTTTCTTTCCAATGTGCCAAGCCTTCCATAAACTCTCAGGCATTTATACATTATACTATTTGTTGATGCATATTATTCATGTGTTCCTACAGTGTGTTATTGTTCAGAAGCATGAGTGACTGAGGAGAATCCTGAAGCACCAGAGTCTTCATAGGGATTTTTTCACATATGCAAATGTGGCCATTTATGAAGAGATGACTATGCACTTTTTTAAAACCTACCTTTATGCAATATTTTCTATTGTTGGAGAAGACATTCCACATAAATGAAGCAAACTGTCCCAATCAAAATGGTGTTGTGTTTCATGCCTAACAGTGTGTAATTACCTGCCTCTGTCTATAGCGGCGTTGTCTATGACAGAACTGCATGAACAGGCTGCAAGCACGATATGAGGAAGCCATGTTGTGCAACAGTGATGTGTACAGTTCCAACACAGCATGTTCCCTAATAGCAAAGCTTTCCATTATATCTTTTCACCAGCAGAGGTCCTCAGTGATAAGAGTTATTTCATTTAAATGACGTAATGCTGTGGCTGGTCATACTCTCTTGGTAAATAAACAATTACATTTGAAAAGAACAGGAGCGGAGCCTTAAATCCATCTTAATTAATCCATATTTACTAGTTGTTATATATCAAATGTGTGCATATATCTGCGCATGCATGTCAATCATAAGAATGAGCCTTTTGGAAGCGAAACAGACATTAATGTTTCAGGAGGTTAATGCATACAAAATGATTGATTTTAAATATGCTATCAACTCCAAGTGTATTCTTCAGTGTTGCCTATTTTTAACAGTCTGACTTATTGATGATGAAAGATTGTGTTAACATGGTGTGACCAGCTGTTGGTTCACAGACTGCGAGGCTTGCTGTTCCACTTGCCTGCTAGTGTTGTTTGACTTTACAAGAGTGCAGATCGGGTTTCAGAGCTGACAGTATTGCGGATGTGTTGTTGCCTCTATCTGATGCCTGACAAGTTAACATCTTATCTGCCATCCAGTATGAGGCACTTCCCTGTGTGTTATCACAAGCCTTGAAACAAATAACCACCACATTGTTATATATTTTGAATCCATTTGATATTTTATATTTTGTATATGAATAATGGTAATTTTAATGGACACTAGGCTACAGTTTTTATAACTGATGTGTGCCATGTTTCATTACAAATAAGAATAAATACTTTTGAGTATAAATAATGTTTGTAAAATATTATGGTTACTTGTGTTTGTCTTTGTCACACCGCAACATGCACATTATATTTCACTGCCGACAAAAACATGATCATGTTCTAGGGAAGAATACAAGTTTAGTGTGGACTATTGCTTTACTGTAGTATCTATTGCTTTGTGTGTTGTAGAGCTGAAAGGAAGCCTTATAAATGGCAAGATGATTTGCTTTCACAAGGGTGTTGGGTACCATAGCATTATTTTCACACAGTTATGCTATCCCTCTCTGCTCATGTGAATGGATGGCCTAATTGTATTGTCCAGCATGTCCATCTGGTGCAGTTTAATTAGCTATTTTCAACAAGCTATCCTTAAAGGATAATGCCAAGATTTTGACTTTTGTTTATGTCATTATTGCCTTAGTGAGAGTTAATACCACAGACCAGACTGTTTTTCAGTTTCCATTACTATGGTATTTTATGCTAATTCATCAGTCCCGTCAGTTCCCAGTATACCTGAAAATGTATCTTAAACAGCTCAGCAACCAACTGAAGCTATAAAAAAAAAATAGCCTTCATCACATAATATAAACTCTGAAGAAGCTTAAGGGGAATGACCAACCTCTGATGCTGTAGTAACGTATATTAGGGTAAAAAGTGACACTTCAGAGTTTAATACTGCATAATCATTAAATGTAGTTGTTTCAAAATTGGTCACCAAAGATGGGTGTGTGGTGAGTGTTTTGGTATGTGTAGTAGACTGATTTAAACTTCTTGGATATACTATGTGACTGCATCCTCAGACAGAGACATTCCTACTGGACTGGTTCAGCCTTGGTCAATGCACAGATTGGATTTGGAAACAAATTGAAAATGTATATGAAAAAAATAAAAGTAAAAATAAACAAAAGAAAAGTCAGGTAATTCAATAACTAAAATAAAAATGGTATGTAAAACAATCAGTGAATATCTAATTTGCATGTGTACTGTATATGAGTGCACTCATTAAGGTCCTCATGTATTTAAACCCCTCCTCCCCACGCTCACAGCCTTTCATTGGTTGACCTAGTGGGGTTGGCATGGAAACGCAGAATGAAGCATGCTAAATTAGGTTCGAAAGAGGCAAGTCGTCTCTCCAGAGGCAGAGGCAGACACAAACACATGCACACACACAGACCAGAGGCTGCATTGCCTCAGTGCATTATGGGTGCTGTAATTTGTGTAACATATCTGGGGCAAGGGATTGGCCTCAACAATAGTGCAAGTATTTGCAGGAAACAGAAATAGCTCATGTAATGTAACTGAACAGCAGGAATCTGAGTATATTCCAACCGAAGCAGCATGTTCCTCGTTAATTCTCTGAGCTCTTCCCCACTACAAGCGGTTGACATTGTCACTGTAATAAGCATGGAAGCAACATCGCTGTGAAATCATGTGAATGGCTGCTGACAAAAGGCAGCATTCATTGAATATGCATATTTCAGTTTCCTCTTTAAAGCTGTGCAGAGATCATGTTGATAGCAGCAGGTCCCACAATGGAGAGCATAATGTAATTTAGCACACTGTGGCACAGTGTGAACCCTCTCTGATAAACAGCTTAATATCTGCTGGAGGAGTCATGATTATAGTCTCCTCTCTATACATCTACATGCCGTTTAGACAAAGCGAAAGCAACACATTTGCTACTTGACTCCGGACCGACCTCAGCTGTTTAGTCCCACATCACAGGTGTTACTAAGCAGCTGCTATGTCTTGAGATTGAGCCTAGGGGCGATATTGTTCTTTTCGCGGGGAGATGGTTTCACAGTCTGTTTGCCGTTCTGACGTCTATATCGGCATCTGATGCGGTGAAATCCTCGTGTTTTTCTTGAGAAAATGATTATGCTTCTCTTCTCAGCTTCTCGGCCTCTGGCTTCACACGGGGAACACTGCTCTTTTTGTGTCGCCTCTGCAATGCTTTATTTGTAAAAATTCACCCTTTGTCTCTCTGTGCTTATTCCTAACACCGACCTCCACTTAACATTTCCCCATGACTCACATCAGCCCTCAAACCCTGAGCTGAGGTTTCACCCTCACCAGGGTCTGTTGCTCTTTTATTCAGTGGAGCGTTTACCTTTCTTTTTTCCAAAAGCCTTTTCTCTGTATTTTCTCTCTTTTGTTAAACAACGTAGGTAGGCTTTAATTTTCACTCTACCCCTCTCTCTTCAAATCATTATCTAAATCCTTCTACTTTACAGCAGTAATATCAAAGTGAACACATATTTTGACGACATATAACATGCGTTAACATCAAAATGTCCAAATCACACAATACACCCAGTTTCAGGGGAATTATTCAGTGGAATCATTGGCCGCATTAACACTAAGAATAGCCATGACACACATTCACAGACCTTTTTCCTGATAATGTGTGCATGTTGAGTGTTTTCCCTCACAGCTGATTGGCCAGGCTCTGCTGACATTCATGTGTTTGCTATTCAGGTCAGTGAGCTTGGAGCGTGGAAGATGGGGATGATGTTGCTGTGAGAACACTGTGAGCCCATGCCATGGTCACTATAGTTAGATGGTGAGCCGCTGTGGGAATTTATCAGTGAACACAAAAATGTTTCTCTTTTCTCTTCCCTCTGTTCCTTATCTCTTCCCTTAAGGTGGCAGAGTTACATAATCCTCTTTCACATGAAATTAAGTAACACAATATGCTGTCTGTCCCTACTTATTTTAAGCCAGTAAATCCTTGTATGTGTGCGTAGCTGATCTCTCTGTGTCAATTGGCTTTGCTGCAGTTTTACAAATTTGTTATTCTCACCACAATATGGAAAACAACAGATACAATCCAGCAGTAAAACAGATCTCATCTCGCCAAGGAGTACTCATATCATTTTATTGATTAAATAGGAAACAGGACAACATAGATGAGACTATACACACAGATATGGTTCTCATCTTGAGTATGAGTGGGATAAGGATAAGGATGCGCCGCTGTAAGAGCTGGAGATTTCATCTCAGCATCCTCTCAGTCTCGCTCAAAATTCCACTTTGCCATTCACAACGGCCGCTGTCTACTGTCCATGTCATCCGAAGGAGTCATCTCTATTCCTCATCTGGAGCCACAATCTCTCCCATAGTTCACAGTGTGATTTGATCATGTTACTTATGAGCAGGCGGACACACAGGCGCAGTACAGTTCCACATATTGTGCAAAAATGAAACAACAAAAATATAGGGATGGAGGAAAAATCCTCTGGCTCATAATGGCACATTTTCTGCTACATACGTACATCCAGAGATAGGTATGGAATATGAATTTGGTTGTTGCATTTATTTATTGAGATGCTGCTCTCTTGGCAGGTATGAAAGGAAAAGGGGACTAGTAGTTATCAAAGAGGCTTGCTGGAAAGAAAGACAAAGGGTTTGAAGGTTCTACAAAAAGTGGGAGTAACAAAAGTTAAAAGTATTGTAGAAAAGATTGACTTTATTCTGATAGTCTGTAGGAAAAGCACCCTTAAAAAGGCACCAGCCCATGTTGTGTTTGTGACTTCGGTGCCATGTTTTCTTGCAAATCCCAAAAGATCTTTTATCATGCTTATCCTTAGTTCCGGTGCTGCTGTGCGTTCAGGTCTGCCCTGAACCTTACCTGAGTGCATGTCCAGTTGACCCAGCACCAAAGAGCCAGGCTTGTTGCTGTGGCTCCCTGCGGAGATGTTTTGTGCTTGAGTGCTGTCAGCCTCCTTGACTCTTTTACTGTTGCACTGCTTATGGTGTAATGAAGCCAAGAAATGACAGAGAGACGAGCCAAGAAATTCCGTAAAGAAGGATGAATTAACAAAGGGTGGTCACGTAGTTATATTGGGAAAAAGTTGCAGTCAAAGCCATAATGTGTGTCATTGATTGAGTTGTTGTTTTCATTTTCTTATTTGGGTGCTGCTACCTGCGGGCTTAGTACCAATCCTGCGGACAGGAACCTTGGACACTGGTATCTTGGTGCGAGGGGGTTCTTTAGCTTGAGGGATCTGAGATGCAGAGTGAGACTGTGCTCCCTGCTTTACAGGGATCTTTGAGTCACGCGGCAAACTGGTGATAACTTTAGACTGGTGAGGCTGCTGACTCTCCTCCTGGGTGTGTTTTGAGGTGGGCGCGCTAGCCTCAACATCGCTGATTTTATCTTTGCTTCCTCCATGTTGTAAGTGGAAATGTGGCCTCTCCTCTTCCAGTACAGGAGTAGGTGGGTCCCAGCTCCCCTCATCATCAGCGTGCTGGTTGTCCCGGACAGGCAGCTTCCCTGCTCTGCCCCCTCCAACCACAGGTATTTTACTAAGTCCTGATGCCTTCGCTGGTGGTGTCCTCCTTTCTCTGGTGGGGCCCTGGACGGTGGCGCGTGACTCATTCTGCACTTGTTCTGTTTTGACCGGTATGGTCCGGGCCCCCTGGGCATCCGTGCTACTTGGACTGGCCAAACGCCCATCCACTGAGGCTTGCCCACTACCCTTCACTTTAGCAGAGGTTGTGGCTTCACCCAGCAAAGGTGCAGGGGTAGGAGCAGGAGAAGGGACAGGGCAAAGGGCAGGGGCAGCAGCAGGAGGGGCTTTAGATACAGAAATTGGCGTTGGAGCTGGGGCAGGGGGGGTGGGGGATGGGGTAGGAGTAGGGACAGTGGCATGAGAGGTGGGGGCTGGAGTTGATGTAGGAGCAGGGGGCATCTTATCTAAAGAAAGTGGCGCAGGAGTCGGTGTAGTGATGGGAGGAATCTTATTTAAAGAAGCTGGCGCCGGAGCAGGTGTAACGGTGGGAGGAATCTTATTTAAAGAAGCTGGCGCCGGAGCAGGTGTAATGGTGGGAGGAATCTTATTTAAAGAAACTGGTGCCGGAGCAGGTGTAACGGCGGGAGGAATCTTATTTAAAGAAACTTGGGCCGGAGCAGGTGTAACGACAGGAGGAATCTTATCTAAAGAAACTGGCGCTGGGGTAGGTGCAGAGGTGGGAGGAATCTTATCGAAAGAAACTGGTGCCGGAGCAGGTGTAACGACAGGAGGAATCTTATTTAAAGAAACTGGTGCCAGAGCAGGTGTAACGGCAGGAGGAATCTTATCTAAAGAAACTGGTGCCGGAGCAGGTGTAACGGCAGGAGGAATCTTATCTAAAGAAACTGGTGCCGGAGCAGGTGTAACGGCAGGAGCAATCTTATCTAAAGAAACTGGGGTAGGAGAAGGTTTAACGGCGGGAGGAATCTTATCTAAAGAAACTGGGGTAGGAGAAGGTTTAACGGCGGGAGGAATCTTATTTAAGGAAACTGATGCCGGAGTAGGTGTAGCAGTGGGAGGAATCTTATTTAAAGAAACTGGTGCTGGAGCAGGTGTAACGACAGGAGGAATCTTATCTAAAGAAACTGGGGTAGGAGAAGGTGTAGCGGCGGGAGGAATCTTATTTATAGAAACTGGGGTAGGAGCTGGGACAGGTGCAGGGCTAGGTTGGGTTTTAGCTGAAGATATGGGCGCTGGGGCAGGTTTAGGAACGGGATCTGGGATAGTTACGAGGGAGGGAGGAGCCTTATTTAAGGCCATGGGGCCAGGGGGACGTGCAGGGTCAGAAATGGTCATGGACAGAGAGCCTGGGGCTGGAGTAGATGTGGGAACCGTCGGCATCTTGGATGAGACAACTGGTGCAGGAGAGGAGAGTTTGGGTGGAACAGTACAGGCTGCTGATACTGCCATTGGGGCTTTAGATTCAGCTGCAATTGAACTTTGCAACGGTTTGTAGGAGGAGGAGGTTTGCAAGTTCCACACATTAGCAGAATCCGATTTAGCGGAGGGAGGATGGGTAAAAGCAACAGGGGCGGGGGGGCTACGGGTTACAGCCGTTGGTTTAGCTGAAGCAGGAGGTGGAGTGGCTACAGGGCTAGGTTTACTCACTGGAGCAATGGTTTGAGTAATTGCTGTAGTTTCTGGAGCTGATTTACCAGCCGTAGAGGTAAATGTTGCACTAATGGAGGGAGTCTTGACTACAGTGGCTGGGGGGATAGGAGGAGCTGTGGTAATAATAGAGGTGGAGAAGGGTGTGGATTTCATTGTTACCGGAGGGGAAGACCTCAGTGGAGTCGAAAAGCTTGTTAACATTATGGGGGAAGTTAAAGGTTTTGTCGCTGCTGTCGGAGTGCGAGTTGATTTGATTGCAATGGTAGTAGTAGGCTGAGTGGCTGGAGTAAGATCTGAGCCTGATTTGACTGAATGAGTAGTGAAAGTGGAAGATTTGGTTGAAAAAGTGGTGATGGAGGTTGGTTGGGAAATGGGATAAGAGGTTATAGTCGGCTTTGTTGCCGGAGTAAAGGATCGGGTTGAGGCTGTGGTGTGGACGGCTAAAGGAGAGGGCTTTGCTGTAGTGGAGCTGATGGAGGGAGTAGAAGTCAGGGAAGAGCAGGGGACAGGTTTGAATGAGAGAGTTGTTGATGAAGGCTTTTCCTCAGTCTCTACTGCACTGATGGCACTGCTGGCTTTGCCCCACTCTGCCTCCACATCAGCAATGATGTCTCCACCCCCTGAGATTGAGTCAAAGGTCAGGAGAGAGGAGATGTCTGCCAGCAAGCAGCTCAAACTAGTCTCACCGGGCTCCATAGGTGGCTGAGAACTGGGTAAAGGCGGCACATGCTCATTAGTTCTACTCACATTGCCTGCTGTCATCTGGGGAGTTATTGTCTCTGATGGGGATGTGGCTGAGCTGTCTGGCGTCGTTACGCTCTTGACTGGCTCAGACCTCTCAGTCTCGGGGCTGTCCAGAGAGCGAGGCTGGGATTTGGGTGTGAGGGTGAGGTCCTCTTTAATGATTTCCACGCTGTTTGTGCGGGATGACATGAGAAGTGGGCTCGGTGGCGCTTCCTCCTTGCCCTCCTTATCCTTCTGGCGAAACTTAACATTGTCAAAGAGACCCTTCAGCCCCCGACGCTGTCGACCCACTGGCTGGGACACCGTTTGGACTCGGCGATCGCCCCCTCCTCTCCGGCCGCCCCTCAGTAACGACAGGAAGCTAAGGGACTTGGCGGAGGTGGTTGAGGAAATGGAGGTACGAGGAGGAGCGGCAGCCAGAACGCCATCTTCACCTAGTGGCTCCTCCTCTGCCTGCCCACTCTCTCCTTGACTCGCCTCTTGTTCCTTTTCCCTCTCCGGCTCCTGCTCCGAATCTGGCGCAGTGGTCTCCGTTAATCCTTCTAGGGTCTTGCTCCTGGCAATAGGTGACTTGTTGTTTCCATCACCTTTGCTGCGGATGGAAAAGATGTTACCTGGTTTGCGTTTGCCAAACAGCTTGAATCCTTTTCTGATTTTTCCACTTGGCTGGGATTCACAAGGCGGGGGGTCGATGTTCTCCATTTGTACATCCATCTTCTCTCTGTTTCCCCCTCTCGCTGCACCTTTCTCTGTGTCCCCCTATCACTTGCTGCAATTATTCTCCAGTCAGCGGACTGAGCATTTATGTCCCCACCTTTATCTTTTTATCCCTCTGCAGACTGCCTTTGCCTCTGTTGCTTCCAGTACGTTTTCTTTTTCAGTTGTCTCTGTCCCTCCCTCTGTCTATCTTTCCCATCCAGCTCTTTCTCCTCTATTTCTCCCTTGAATGCCCCTCCCCTTTGTCTCTTTTTCTCTGGCTGCTCTCGCCGGTTACCATAGCAACTGAGGAGCTAAGCAGCTTTCGTCAGCAATGCAGAGCCAGGGGCTGTCATCAGCCCACCCCGAACACAGCTTTCTCTTCCTCTCTCTCTCTTCCTCTCTCTCTTTTTCTCTCCCTCTCTGTCCGATGACTATGTTTACATAAGCAGCACAGACAAATACTCCATTAATAGGACTAAATTTTGTATTGTATTCCAAATGAACTGGCTTCATATAAACAGTGTAATCTATTTGTACATGCAGGCCAATAATCTGTTCATAAAAATAGATTTGCTTGTATTCTAAATGAAATGACCTCATTCACATCTACTGTATTAGAGCAACGTAATTCACCCCAATCTGATAAAAAATGTAAAGATGCTTATAATTTTCTCACACATATAAACAGTTAATGCAGTCAACAGTGCAACAGTCACATTCAGTAGATATTAACCTATATAATGTCTCCCTCTTTCAGTCTATTTGGCCATCTGCATATGATTTCAGACTGCCAATATAATGTCAGGTTTCAGTTTTACATGTGAAGTTTGCATGTTGTCTATTTTGTAAAACAGCTATGTCTAACAGCTGTGTCTAACTCCTTTTAGAGCGCATGTGTGTGTTGTGCTTCCAGTAAAGTGTAAATGTTGATGTTATTGTCATCATCAAATACATTTGAAAGCCAGAGCAAACCCAGGCAAGACCCTGACCTTTTGAACAGCTTAACCGAGTCAACACCAGACCTGAAGACAAACAAGCCATTGAGAATGATTACATAATTGCAATTAAATGAATGAATGGATCATATTTTAGAGGAAATAAGCAGCATGTGATTTCTGGGGAAAAAAATGAGGCACTACTGTGGAAGTGTTAATATCTTCTCTCATTATTATATATTTATTATTTGTCTGCTATCTTTTTTATTATTATAAGTTGTAATATGTGTGTATTTAGTCCAACCATTCAAGCACAGACACTACTTGGCCAGTAGGGGAGGAAGTATAATAAAGTCTCAAATTTAAACCAAACCACTGTTTTTCCATTTAACTTTGTGATCTGATTTAATCTTGTTAATCTTGAGATCTGATTTAACCTTGTTTCAGATCTAAGACTTTTGGCTGATGTAATTCTAACATCAAAAGCCATCCTCAGCTGGCCCATTAGTCAAGGGTCCACTATTTATTTTCTCTTCCTAGTGCTTGATAATGACTTTGTGACAGAAACATTGCTAGTAATGAAATTTGCTATTTTCTAATAGATGTTCACATTCATCAAGGAATATTGTCACTTAAAATCTGTGGGATTATTTATAACAATTTAAAACAACAATGCCCTCTATGCATGGATATTAAAATATGAATGTAATGCTCTCTTTTAAATTAAGGGGCTGTGGTGGTAGTAAATACAAAATTAACCCAAAAATACTATAGTTTGATATAATATTATTTTTTAAAGTAGAACTTTTGTGTTGGTAACAGGCTACTTGTCCACATTCTAAACACAAAAAATAGGCATTAAAATGTCATCAAAGTCGGACTAACAATTACCAGTTTAATAAATGTTCTTACAATATCTGGACATCCCTGTGCAAGTAAATGGGAGTTAGGTTTGCACAAATGAGTCTTGTCAGTCTGGGAGCGACTAGTATTCTTTATTACCGTTATAGTGAATGAGGTTTTTGGGGATGGAGTGAACACGACCTCTGGTGGCAGCTTAAGAAACTGCATAATTTACTTTGAGCTGCTGCTCTTGCTGTGAGTCTGGAAGCTGCTGTCTCATCCAACACCTGTATTCCCTGGTTCATACAAGTAGGCTGTAAGTGGAGGACTACTCAGCTAGACTATGGACTTCTCTGGCTTTTCCTTGAGGCAGTGTTCAGGGACAATAATTGATTCCAGTGGATGTAACAGGATGGACTCACACTACTACTAGATACCATAAGGAACCACATGATTCTAGGTTAGACAGGAATCTTATGTTTCAACAGGAGTGTTAACATTTTGGCTAACCAGCCAGACACTAGCCTTAATTTTCTGTGTCATGAAGTTGTTGGGGTCTTTGATTTTGCTAATACATGTATGACTTTGTGCATACATGCAAAACATGCACCACTGGTCTGCAGTCATGAGGAGAAAAAAATACATATTCAATAGAGATTAAGCTGCTTTAGGAAAACTAAATTTTTCATAATAACAGGTTGGACACAGATACTTCCCTGTAAATGCTATAAAGTGGACATGTACAGTGGCGATAGATTTTTCTTCCATGTCATTTGTTTATTTTTTGGTGCAAACACACAGTACAGGGTAATGCATTAGACCTGCGCACTGAACTGTATTTCTACCTAACCTACTACAGTATGCTGTGTCATTATTTAATGTCACACTTTATTTTGTCTCACAAGAAGAAACATCAGACATCATTTTAGGCCTCGTTTCAGAATCTCAAACAACTAGCAAAAAAATCTCTCTTATGGTGATGGCCACAGTCTCAGTGAGTCACACACATACACATGTGCACATACACACACACACACACACACACACACACACACACACACACACACACACACACACACACATACACAGTAACACAAATAAATAGGTGTACTATTTACTGAAATCGAGGCATATGTAAAAAGTCTCTTCCATCACCCCCAGATATTAATAAACTTGTCCAATCCCAGTCTTTAATCGCCCCCATGCCTTTGAGTCACAGAATGAGGTAAATGTTATAAGGTTGTAAAACAGTTGTACATTCCCTCAAGCGGCGCAAACTAACATATGACTTAGACAATCTGATACATTACAGTATTATCATCAATAGAGCAATATTTTGACTTTTGCACTTTCTCACTCTCTCTTCCTCTCAACCTCTTTTTCCTTTCCTATCTCCCTCTTACACATCATGCTCCACCTCAGCAGCCTGCAGGCACATTTTGGTGTTCTGGTCATTGTCAGCCTCATATGCGGCGGAGGGAAGGGGGTCGTACGTACGCCGGTACAAAAAGCGTGTGACCAGAGTGATGAGGAACATCTCCATGATCATCAGCTGCTGACTTAACACTGCAGAACAGACAAAAATAAACAGAGTTGGAGACAGTTTCAATCTGTTTCAGTCATCAGCAGCTGATGCAGAGAGATGCTCGATAGAGTATGCCGTATGTATTCAGATGTTTCTTACTAGATCCACGGGCTTGGGAAGAGAAGGGAGGGGCACAGGCAATGGTTCCATCCAAGGCCAAGATGTTAATGATGGATGTCTGCAGCTGACTCAGTACAAGCACCAACTATGGAGACAGCCAATGCTAGATCAGTTACATGTAGACTCATCACATGCTTAAAGGTGCACTATCTAGCATTTTTAAATATGTCAATATGTCAATATGTCATTGTCAAATTAAATGCGATACCTTGGTATTATTACCATAAACAAATGAGTCAATGGTCGAGAAGATTGGTAGCCTCTATCTCACGCCAGTGGTATTGTTAGTGCTTGTGTTTCTTGAAATTAAGACCACATTTCCCATAATACCCATTTCTTCCTTCTGTCAAGGGTTTTCTCTTTCGCTTTACTGAAGAGGATAAACATGTTGGAAGTGATTTTTCCTGGTGGCACACAATGTATAATGCAGTATAGAGGCTGCCAATCTTCTTGGTGAATGTTTACAGTAATTATACAACAGTAATGTGTCAGAATTCATGTTGTAGTGAGTTATTGATGTTAAAATGCTACACATAGCTCCTTTAAAGGGATACTTTAACAACATGTAAACTTTGTTCATTAGGCATTTGCCAGACTGTAGGCTGCGGGAAAGAAATCTACACTGGAAATTCAATCAAGTGAAAGTGAAGTGAAATGTCTCACTGAAACTAGATAGTTAGCTTGCAGCTAGTGGTACCAATGAGTTTCATTGAGGAATGACAACAATGCTAACTTATTGTTTTTCTGTTATCGGCAGTGCAAGTATAAACTTTTTCACCACATTGCGATATTTGCCTGGTGAAGAATTTCAAGCTAAAATTCAATTATGCAGGTATCCTTTTAAGATTGCAAATGTTTTGTACCTGACCAGAAAGCGCTGTAGAGTAATATTGGTTATATATTGGCTGTCTTGACTCACTTGGTACATGGCGTACTTGGGGATCATCTTGACGCTGCGCAGTGATTCGCGGGTATTCATGAACACGATGGCGACTGGCCAGAGGGAGGTAATGGTGAGAACACCAATGAAGGGATTGATCCAAATAGCCGTACCAGTGATCTCTAGCTGCACAAGAAGAAGTGAAGAAATATTTCAATTTGCCTTGCAGACTGATGGACGTCAATAGCATTAGATGTAAAGTTCAAATAATATTCAGTACAATCAGATATTTAGAGAAGCCTTTCAAAAACTTACATCAGAAAGATCAAAGTATCCATTGGTCCATAATATTATGGAGAGGACTGAGAGCGCTGTCTTTAAGATTGCATACTGAAGAGATCCCAGCTTCAACAAGAACATCATTCTCCTGAATGAAATATCCCCAAAATATCCACATCAGAAATGTATATTAAAAATACCTTAAAAACAGATACAGTATATAGAACAGACAGATTGTCTATAAAAAGCACTTTGTAACGCTGTTTTCAAAAGTGCTATATAAATAAAGTTATTATTATTATTTTTTTTATTTTTTTTTATAGAAACTCGTCATACAGACAGTAATCAAGGATAAAGTAGGCTTGTGTCAGCTCTGACAGAACAGTTTCTATTGCACATTACCCAGAATGCATTACACAACATAAGCAGCTATAAAGAGGTGAATACCGTGTCAGAGGCACGCGGGGTAAGCAGAGGCAGCAGCAGCAGCAGGGTCCTGTGCTGATCTTGAAGGTCTCACCAGAATAGCGCTGTAGAAAGGCGTTGCTGCCCCCCTGCTCCTCTATCATCAGAACCAAGACTTTATACACCACCACTGCAAAGTAACTACAGAGAGAAACACCGGGAACTTAGACCTGTTTATAGGTGGTAATACTGCACTGCCACTTGTGGAGCACTCAACTATACATATTGTTTTTCTCTTTCTCTATATATGTATGCTATATTGCAGGGCCTTTTCAGCTTTTTTCAGCAAAGGACCATAACATAAAGTTAATGCTATTGTTAAATTAAATTATGCTATTATTGTATTCATTTCCTTTCATCTACAGCACTCATACTACACTGCTGCACATGATGTATGTATATAAATCACATTAATCATAAAGCACATAAAATTGGCCTCATAATGTGACACAATCCTGTAAAAACTGCCTGAATTCTATTAAACCTTTGCACATTCTTGAAGATGTAATATGATCTTTGCCCTGTCCCGCACTCAGAGAGTGTAATGATTAATTGAGTAGTTAAACTATATACTATATTCACTTTGTCATTGCTTTTATTAGGTTGGCATTTTAGTTGTTTAGCTAATGTTGTAGTCCTGAGCAGCTTGCAATGGGTTAGCATGGGGGGTTTAGTGTCTTGCTCAAGGACACACTGCTGCTGGGACTGAACCTCAGAGGTTTTGTAAATGAGTGTCAGCCAGTGAATTTTACGACGTATTTGAAGCTGGCCAGTTTTCAGTGGAATACAAATTGCAGTGGTGTGTCTTGTAAGGATTGGTGCATTTAAGGTAAACCTAAGGGCGGAGTCGTACATCTAGCTGTTTCAAGAGTAAAGGGCATCTTCACCTTCTTAGTGTCGTCACTGTAACCAAACATGGGGAGGATGGCCGTCTGAATCAGCATGAGTTTGGCAGAGAGATTAAAGCAGGAGTGATCACAATATAAGAAGCCAAGCCTATGTTTGACGTCTGTCTGCAATTTTGTAATATCTTGTGAGAAGGACAGGTTGTCATCAAGCCATATACTGGAGCTAAATACTTGTGCAGACTGATTCAAGTACAGAGTCACTGTTGTTTGGGAATGGGACAGGGAAAGATAGCAGGCTTCTTGCCTAACTGTTTTGTGTTTGACACTTGGTTGTTATTTGACAAAATTGATTGTGCAACTTCAAGATAGTCTAGTAAGATATTAAGAATTTAAGTTTTTTTTTAAATGAGATACTTGGTTGTTCAGTGACACATGAGAACAATTTGAAATGGGTGCCATTGCACTGACTTGACTTGACTGACTCTTAGGAGCATTTACACAGTTATTGCATAGACAATATGATGTACCTGTATACTGGGCAGTATGAACATGAGTATGTTTGGTGTAGATGAGAAAAAACGTACCAATTGGAAGTCATGTCTGTGAACATGACGGCCCTGGGGATCCACATCCCAAAACAAGACATGGTGGCAATGACCTGAAACAGAGACATATGATTATTATATGAAATATGATTATTCCCATAAAAAACATAACACTGCATCCTCTTAGTTAATCAGCCAACTTATCAGTCACAGTCAACAAGGGCATATTAGTCCATTTGTTGCTTTTAAAGGTCCCATATTCTCCACTTTCCAGTGTTTTATTTTATGTCTTGAGGTCCATTCAAAGCTGTTTTTACATGTTCATTTTTCAGCATCTCTCTGAGCCTTGCCAAGAACAGGCTGTTTGTGTTGCTGTGTCTTTAAGGCTCATTAATATTAACAACCATTCTGTTCTAATTGGCTAACCGTTTCAAGAGTGAAACGTGAGACACCGCAGCCCGGCAGCAACAGGTAGGGAAAACTCTCTGGTAAATAGACAATGGCAACCGCTCAACCGCTTTGAAAAAAACACTTTGTTAGTCTATTATTTCTTACAGAAATGATAATGAGCGAACCTTTGTGATGCCACAAAGTCAATCATCAATCAATCATCTATCAATATTTGCAATGGCACTGGTCTTAATTAATGCCTGTCCAACATGCTATTTTCTGTCTTGCGCTTTGTTTTGCTTCCTTGTGTTTTATTTTGTCGCACACTGTATGTTGTAAAGTCCTTGGAGACATGCTTGTGATGAAGGGCTATATAAATAAATGAACTGGAATTTTAACTCCATGATAGATATTAAAGGAATAGTTTGGTATGATTATACTGTGAGCGTTGTGTTTTGCAAAACAACGTTTAGCATAGTTTTCAAAGACTGCCTATGCCCCTATAGGTTTCTATTGCAGTAGAGTGGGAGGGACTCCCACTCTAGGCCCGGTGTTACCGGACGGGCGGAGCAGGCGGCTAGCGAAGTTCTGGTTTCTACTAATAGGGATCATGATGGAAAACATGTTATTTGGGCCCAGGGTCAAAATACCGAACTATTCATTTAAGTGGTCATTTTGCACAATTGCATTTTCAGCTGGACAATAACATGGGAGTAGTTTTGAGAATTTGCTGTTTTTATGATTTTATTTTTCATTTAATTCTAGATCATTTTTTATTTGTTTTTCGCTTTGTTGTTTTTCTTTCATATTCTGTTTTCTCTGTTTTAATGATTTTACCAGATATTATAAAGGCATTTGTTTTTGAAAAGTACTCCAAATAAAGTCGTTGATGATGATTATTATTATCAATATCAGTATTAGTATTAGTAGTATAATTTTTATTATAACATCAAAAGAGGCCTGAATGCTTACTGGTGCAGCACCGTTGATCCAAATAATGGTCTTCTTCTTGGGGTGGGGCAGTTTTCTGTACACATAGACGCACTCCTCCAGGTACAGCAGCAGAGAGAGGGAGGACATGAAGGTGAGCATGGAGTATATACAAACTCCGAACATATCTAACTCTGGTTCAGAAAGAGTGAGAGGAGAGAGGGGGAAGACGGGAGGGAAAGGGTTCAGATTATTTCAAATAACTGACAATCACAAGGCAATTTTCATCTATCTTCTCCATCTTCTGTTATCTTTATTATTAAGTAAGCTAATTGGCTCCTGACTATTTCCATTATGCAGCTGGATGAAAGCCAGCATACTATCAGATTATTAATTATTACTTTGTGGAATATTCCTTATAAAGTTTAACTTCTCTGTTCGTATCAAGGGGCAATTGCATAGACCACACCCAGTTTAAAATTAATTAATTTCCTTATTCATTCAATTATTCATTAATCTAAATTCCGACAAGTACAACCCTCAGGCTCATTTGGACGTGTACAGGAAGCTGCTGATTGAATTCCTTGTGTCTTTAGGTCAGCTCAATTGATAACAAAACATTATCTGCAAGCGAGATAAAGTAATATGGGTCACTTACGCTTTATCACCTCCGTAGCCAATGGGGGTTCTTGTAAACAAGCTGGATCAATAGTGCTGTTGAAGTCTTCCTCCATGGCATATAGAAATTCCTCCTCAAGCCTGGACTACAAGACTAATTTTTAAAAAGAAATAGCCTAGAAAGTTTGAACTTAACTTGACTCAGTTTTCTTTCCAAGTATAAATAAAACCTGATCAGTAGCTTGTTTTAAAGAAATGTAAAGTTTAAGCTCGAATGATTTATTTTCCCTTTATATTTCACTATATTTAAGTGAGTTATTCCTGTAGCAGGTTAATGTATTCTTCAGCTAGTGCACTTTACCCTGCAAGTGACTTAAGGAATGAAAGTATGATGACAAGTAAGAGCTGCCAGGTTTATGAAACCACCTCCACACATGACTAAGCCTACCCTTCTTCAAGTAACCGCCTCTCATTCATTCACAGAATTATCTTAGACTAATTCGGACAGGGGTAGTTGTAGGTGTGGATTTTGGTTGAAAGGGCAAGACTGGGGTGTGTCAGGGGAAATAACCTTTGACAGAGTGTGTTTGTTTCCTTTCCAGCAAATATAAAAGGTATAAAATAATAATGGAATGGTCAAGCGGTGAGGAATTTGTATATTTTTGTTATATATTACAGTTTCAGTGCATCTAGTACACATACCACATATAATGGGTTGGTACCAGGAAGTAAAGCCTTTGCTCATTGGCACACAGCAGTAGAGTAGCAACTATACATTTTTAACCTTTTAACCAGGCAAGTTGACTAAGAACACATAACAGCAATGGACTAGGGGACTTACTAGTTACAGAGGGAGGAAAGGTTATACTTATTCACTTGAGAGCTGCCCAGTAAAACCTCAATGTTGTACTGGTGGCTATGGAGTACTGCCTTTGGAGCAGCTTTGGTTTGAACCACCTAACATTAGTGGTTGTGGGAAGGGTGAGTGTGTCTCAGTTTCTCCCCTGCCCACATCTTCCTAGCTATTCCAGTGATTTAAACCAGTGGCCTTCTAGCCACAAGTTCACAAGGGAATTTAGAGCATGCCTATCTATGAGCCTTATTTCTGATCAATGACTGAAATGCATAGGAATATAAGGTTAGGAGTAGGAATATACCCACATCTTTCACTACCACTACACCACTGCAGACATCCTTTATATGGTCTGTCTTGCTAACCTTCAGGATACGACCACTGAATTTAATCAAATTATAGCTATAAATAGTGTCCTGTGCAGGGTCTCTGCTCATCATCATCATCCTTCCTATGCAGGCTAACTCTAAGGTTGAAGTGAGAGTGATCTTCTTCACTCACTTGCAAAATTTGGGTGTAAAAGTATCATACTTCAGGCTGGTCTTCCACCACGCTTTCTCAAACATATGAATGCACTTTCTTTACAAGGAAGCTACACAGCAGGTTCAAAGGGTTCACTTTATTCAAAGGAAAGATGAGCGTTACGGCATCTTATACGTCTTATCTACTAATTTACTATGGCGAGTTGAATGGCAGTGAGGTCATTCCCCTCTTCCTCAGCAGATACACACTGGGTGACGTCTAATTGGCCAGTTGGGACCTTGAAGGGAACATGAGACCCACCGACTGTAATTTCTGGGCAGAGGATAAGCGTGTTTCTGATACTTGTATAAGTTTTATACAATTCAGAGCACGGGCATTTGTATTCCCAGCGCTAAGAGCTGCTCTGTGGGCAGGGTTCCAATACAAATTTCTCCATACAGGGTGTAGCATATTGGGCTGATCCCTACTGATACAGCAGATCCTTACACTCCTCTGTTGACCCGCCTTGTCCCTGGCTTATCATGTTACTGTCCTGGAGATAAGAATCAAATGCAACTCAAAGCTGAAACCCCATCAAGAGATAACCATCATACTACTGCCATGTTTTCACCATACTAGGCAATACTGTCAAACGGTGTCGACACATTTTCATGATCTGGTAAAAGTGAAGAGCATAGTTTCTTCCTTGTGTCACCAACATCTGAGTTATTGACTCTGTACACTGCTGTGAAGGCTGTAACTGCATATCACCATCTAGATTGCACCTGAACAGTTTTATCATTTCTCTTATGTCTTCTAAAATGTCAAATTGAACAGCTCACAACACACAACAGTGCCGTCCAGAATAGATACAGGGGTTGGTTCTCTAAATCTGTAATTTGTGCTTAAAAATGTATGTATTTTATTTTTATGGCACCTTTCATACAGAATTGTAGCCCAAAGTGCATCACATAATAAATAAAAACCGGACATGAAATAAACAAGTTAAACATAAATCCTTAACAAGCAGTAAAATAGTTGATACAAAACAAAATAATAAAACAGGATAACATGTTATTAAGACTAAAAGAATGAGGAAAAAGAAGAGTGTGAACATAAGATCCGATGAACATGGAATAACCTTAATTAAAAGCTAGATTAAAACGATATGTCGTTAACTTTTTCTTGAAAATGCCCATAGAGTTTACCCAAGGCTGGATTATGGACCAGGCCTGTGGGGCCAGTGCCCCGGGGCCTCGGACTGCCAGGGGCCTCCGAAGCCTCAGGCCCCGCGGCCCGAGACTGCCAAAGGATGTTGAACACCAGGGCCCTTGCCACATACAGTGCAAGCTGACCACTATTGCCATTCGGCACGTCTGCCACTTGGGGGGGCCTCCAAGGACATGTGCCCAGGGGCCTCGCGGGACCATGATCCGGCCCTGAGTTTACTATGCTGAGATCCTGTGGGAGGATATTCCAGTTTAGCGGCTTAAAAACACAGTGTTCCTGTAAAACCTTTGAAGCCTTTAATAAAAAAGCAGTGGAGGACCTCGGTGTTCTGGCAGGGACATAGAATAATTAATAATCTTAAATGTATGATGGACCGCCATTTAGTTTATAGATAATTAAAAGGACTTGAAAATCGACTCTAAAAGACACACGTAGACAGTGTAGTGTTGCAGTGTTCTCTTATCTCAGTTTGTTAAAATTCTTGCCTCATCATTCTGAATTATTTAAAAAGAGAGTAACAGTAGTGCAGTCAGCTTGTGATAAAAGCCTGTATAAGTATTTCTGCGTCTTCATGAATTAAAAAAGGTCTCATTTTAGCTATGTTTCTGAGATGAAAAAGTCTGTCTTAGTGAGCTTTTTAAAATAAGACTCAAAACTCAGGTCAGCATCTAAAATCACACCCAAGTCCCTTACTTCAGTTTGATCTGTTTTGCCAGGCAGCCTAAGTTTGAGTGCAGTATGTCTCTTGGCTTTGGGTCCTATGATGAGAATCTCAGCTTTTTCTTAATGTAATTTTAAAAAGTTTTTGCCCATCCAGATATTCAGGATGTCTGTCAGAAAGACAGGCAGTCGGAGCACCCAGAGCATTCGAGTCGTCTGATAAAACAGAAATATACAACTGTGTGTCATCTGCATAACAGCAGTAGTTGATGTTGTGATGACTTATGATGTTACCTAGTATGGGGAGGTTGAGTAATAATTGCAGGCAAATGTTTATTCTGTCCATCGTAGTTAAAAAATCCATCTGAAATCCAGCTGTTTTCCTCTATAAATGTTATTCAATTACATCTCAATAATTTCAGCAAGACCACTCTAATTACTAGTGGTTTAGAATGAAATAAGTTATTTTTTATTGTTTATATTTGTTTTGCAGGCACATAAAGAAAGCATACTTTATTTGTAACTTTTATAATTATTCATCACAAGTGTGCACAGGTGCTAGGGGGAGGGTGGGGCAGTCTTGCCCTTTTTGTCCAGGTTGCGAAAGTTCCCCTCTTAAAATGAGCAAACATTTTGAAAGGTACATCCAATAATCCCAAACAAGGGTAAATGATAAGTCAGTGGGACACTTGTATACTTCAATTTTGCCTCAAGGTCACACCTGAGGAGAACATTTTTATTATTTTCAATATAAAGGGCCCTAAAGGGGCCCCTTCACATTTTATAGGGCTAGATGAAACAGTCAAGGTCACCCATTTACAGCACTGTATGCAGCTGGCATGTACATCTAGTTCTGGAGCCATATGTTGGTTATTGGTGTGTTTGCAGCAGATCTGTGTGTTCTTTGCACAGAAGAGAAGACAAGTGTTAGACAGGACCAAGAGGGATGAATACTGGAGAGTGACCTTAATGTGGTGAGTAGGTGCTCTCATACAGTTATGTAACAGACAGAATGAGAGTGGTTCCTGGTCACTGAAGGGCCTTGAAAGCATTACTTTAGGCTTTTCTCAGTATGTCATTCCAGTAGAAATGGTTACAATCCCCCAATCAATTTAGCTAAACTCTTTAATTATGTATGACTTATGTAAGTCTACTGATGTTATAGTGTATACCTATAGTACGCTTAATATACCAAGTGATTTAAAATAGTTACAAACGTTATAGTATAAAATTTAAAAAAGCTCCAGTTCAGTCCTGTTCAGTCATATTAGCCAGACAATGTCACAGACAGCAGTCATATTTAGAAAACTTGGTCATATTTCCTCAGAAAACCACAGCCCAACTAGTGAGAAGAATCACACCTTATTAGTTTCTCTCATTACATTTATTGTTACAGAACAATGCAGATCACATTGCATGAATATGTTTGTGTCAGAAAAGCAGTAAATACAGACTTACACACATTTGCAGCTCAAGCCGCTTGCTGGTGCAGTAAGCCAAGTTCAGTCAGATAAGTTAGATAAAAAGGAATTACTCTCTTATGAACTTGTATAAGTATGATCACTCACATACCAGTCAGTCAGTAACCATCTCAAGAGACTACACATCATCTACTGATCACTCTGGCAATCCAACACTGTACATCATTTCCAGTAAAACAATTGTATAATAATGAAACAGCTGTCATGAGTAGAAAAAACAGCATTTGTAATGAAACTATAATTTATCAATGGTACTGAAAGTCCATCCTATCTATCCAGGTTCAGGCACATGGACCACAGTGGATAAAAGTTTCTGACCTTTCTGTTTTTATGTGTGAGGGTTTGTACTGTGGTTTCATTCTGTGCGTCTGTTCCTCTTTGCATTTGCCTTCCAACTTTCAAATAAATCTTACCATCATCAAACTGGACAGACAAATGGAAAGAGGTGTGCCTCGGACATATTTAGTCCTTGGCAGCAACACTAAAGATTGAACCAATTTATAAAAACTACATTGCAAAAGGTGGAAGATTAATTAGTGTGAAAAAATAAAATTAATAAAATTCTCTGTAATAAATTAAGGGGACAAACAAGACTATCTTAATATTACACCCTTTTAAAATGCAAAATAAATATCTATAAAACAAATATGGCAATGCAAACAAAATCAATAGACATAGAAAAACAATTTGCATAAACTTCTAAAAGCTTGATAACAAATAAATTAGAAAAATATGTAGTGCAATGAAAAATGGCAAACTCACTGATCATCTGTTAGTTACAGGTATTATATCATTATTTGAGACTGAGAGCATTTTACCTGCAGTTTTTTAAAGTCTTGCATTGGTGCCAAAGCTTGGCATGAAAAAACATTTTATTTCATGATTGGATTTGGTCCTCAAAGTTAAAGCTTATATCATTTGTATGTTTGCTTATCACCTAAAATTTGGAATGTGAAAATACACATTTTATTAAAATAAAGTGTAAACAGAAAGACCTTCTAATACGCTTTACTGCAAACTTGTAAACTAAATTAGACCATGAAAATAGACTATTGTCCTATAACTACACTGTCTCAAGCATTCAACTGGCAGTTAAAAAACGATGGATATGTTTATTGCACTCACTGTCAACAGTGTTGAAATGTCTCGGCATTAACCAAATTATGAGTGCTAAAGCATTTCTGGGTCCTGAAGACAAGTCTAGCTTTGGTGGTCCCATGGCTCTAAATCAAACATATCCAATTTAGAGGCTTAATCATTAATACTAGATAAATACTGATAAATAATGATTCTCTTCTGATGTGAATAATCTGTACTGATGATTTAAAAAAAATGTATTGGCTTGAGGAAAAAAAAAGGTGTCCCAGAGTTATTCAGCTGCAATAATGAAAAAAAGTTCTTTGAATGTCTTTGGACAGCAACAAAGACAAAGTCTGTGAGGCCGCACTAGAGTCTGGTGCAGTCTGTGAGGTCCGTGTACAGTCTCTGCCGACCGTGAAAACAATGGTACTAGTTTAGGGAGGAGGGACGGTCCATTTAATGTACATACAAGAGTTGTGGCTTGAGACTGCACCGTCAAAAGCAAAAGGATGATGGAGGATGGTTCCTGTGGAGGTGCTGATGCTCCTGGTTTTAAGGCATCACATTTGATGGCTTCGATTCTCTTTGATGAGGACTTCACTGACGTCCCGCTGAGCTGGAGCCACGGGCAGGAAAATAAAAGTCAACACAGAGAAGCGACACAAACCAGCAAACGATGACAGTATTGATTTCCTTTCCACATACCCTGCTTACGACTCACTCTCCATTGTGACAGAGACTATCTGGCCTCCATCTGAAAGGCAAAAATTAAAACGCAACATGCTTCAAGAAATGCAAAGGAAATGGAATTATGCAGTGACCAAAAAAGTGTTAAACAAATCAAAATCGTATATTTTATATTCTTTAAAGCCGCCCTTTGCCTTGATGGAAAGGTAAAGGCTTTGGGAGGAAATTCACACATAGGCATCAACTTCACTATTTCTATTTGTCTAAGAAACAAATTTCAAGTATTTAAGCATAAGCCTTTAGATCATAATGAAAAACATAGTACATTCAATCAGGTGTGTCCAAACTTTTGACAGGCAGTGTATATATATACTGTACTATGGTATGGAGATTATTTAATACATACTACAGAATATAAACCAAAATGACGAAATGAATATGTGGGAAAAGGATCGACAACACACCAGTTTTCTCTTTGCTGGCATCCGCTGTGTGTTGTATATTGTTACCAAGAACTGAAGGGTTGGCTTCACCATCAACAGGGCTGCAATTAGGTAAGTCAGAGATTAATACCCAATAAAAGAAACTGAAAGTAAACTGGTGACAAATTATTTTCGAGAAATATTTCAGGAAAAACTCTGGTGTAACATGATCAATACTAGCCTTTTGCCATTTTGCTGGAGGACAGCATTAGCCTGCTCAGGATCTATGTGAACCAATCTGGTAACAAAGGAATGTCCATCACCCAGACTGACAACACAGAGACAGAGAGAGCATTAGTCACCATGTCAGAGCTGGAGGGATGCAGGGTTATTATTATAGTTTTGTGTCTACTTCATTAGTCTTTATTTTCATCTCATTTTCCTCCACTCCATTAAAAAGGGCTTTTACATTTACAATAGATATGAAGTTTACAAGTTTTATGATACAAACACCGCTAGTATACAGCTAATTAGCCTTGAGCAGCGTAGACACAGTCCCACTTATTTATTCATATATTTGCGATTGCAATGGTGACAACTACATTTGTGTGGAGTCGATTCACCTTGAGAAAACAGGAAAGATCCAGTACTTCTTCTGGTCTCCAAACACCTCAGCCACATTTCGGCTACAGCCCAGAGAAAATCCATTTTTGTCTGGACCATTTGGGAAGATGGGGGCCCTAAAAGCCTCTGAAAGATGGATAACATGCCGATTTTATTATTTTTTATTTTGACAGTGATGATCTTAGCATACTAGCAGACACAGCAGTAAAATAAGTGGTGAGTGGTTTTAAAGGATCAGTCAAATGATATGTGAATATTTGTTTGGAAATGCATGATTGACAGCTACCTATCGTGGTCCTGTTCTTTCCCACAAGCCATAGATGGTAGCTGAAAAGTGACAGGATGCTGATAAAGAACATGGCCGCCACGAAAAACAGAAACAAGATGTGGAATTTGGCGTGAGTGTCAGGCAGCTGTTTCTTCAGAGGGGAAAAGAGAGAACAGAAGTGTTAATCCTGCCACTCTTCATCTCTGCAACAACATTTCTCTAATAGACTTTGAATGTTTCATTTTCATCTCAAGCCGTCTTCACACAGCTGGCTGTGCTAAAACCGCCTACATTGCACCATTTTCCAAAATTTCATTTTATTTTTTTGATGCAACATTTCATCTTTACACTGGACAGGTGAGTCATGGGAAACACTATCTTACATTGATAAACATTCAGAGCACATGATATTATTATATACTATTACAGTAAGGGCAGACAGAGCGATTTCAGTGACAATCGTACTGGACTCAAATCATAAATATTAATATCTATACAAACATTAAACAGAATTAAAGTAAATGATGAATTTACGATGAACCTAACCATTTCGGCATGCCATGGTAGATAACATACAACACCAATCACCAATACTGATTATATAACCACTTTGCCTAAAGCTGATGGAACATTTACTCGGCACATAATGGTTACAGAGGAGTTCAGTCAGTCATTGATGACAGAGTTGACCTACTTCCACACTAAAAACAAGACTAGGCTGCTTAAATGACATCAGGATTGCCTGACGTGAAACTTTTAAAAAAATATAATATTGGGCCGTCTAAGCAGCCAATCTAGTAATACAACATATTCCCTCACTGGGCTGGATGACAGGAGCCTTTGTCTCCAGCAAAGCAGCATGGTGGCACATGGAGAGAGACCTCGTCTTAACCAGGGAGCATGAACAAATAACAATAAGCTCAGACACTGAAGAGGATCCTCCAATCACATGACACACACAGTTGTGCATCACAGTGACACATTTGTAAACCACTTGGTTAATGATATCTCACTTTGCAATCAGTCACTTTAGTCACTAAACACAACAACCAGATGATGACGACACTGTGAACTTTACACAGTTTTTACAAAGTTTATTCAGATGTGCTCAAATTTAATTCAAAATTTTAAATAAAATTTGAATTCAATATTTATCTGCTTATCGTTGGGAATACCTAAGCTTTATGGAAGCCTATTGCAATTTTGTTTCTGGTTAAAATGGGAATATTATTCAGTTTATAAGATTATTGTTTTGGCTCTACCATCCTCCTGTGGGCCTTGTGCCACTACATCACCTGCCAGCCACCGTTTTCCTGTCCCGCTCCCCTGGTTTTTAATCCCCTGCTGCTCCTGTTTCTACTGATGTATAAAATGGGCTTCAAAAGATGCTACACCTCCTTTGACAAGCTGCCATCACAACCACAGTTCACAAGCAAGAACATTTCCATTTTTAGCAAAAAGAGGATGTTTCTGTACTTACGGTCCAGAATTTGATGAAATACTGGATGACTGTGGCAGAAATGACTACACAATACAGTGTTGCGTAGGCCAGGAACAAGACAAAGTACTTGTAGTTTGAGAATCCAACACAGTTATTCACCCTGAAAGAAAAGAGGCCAGGGACAGGAGCAGGAACAGAAGAGAGAGAGGAATCAATCACATGCATAATGCTTACCCATCCACTGGCTGCCTGTAGAGAATAAAACACTGACAATTTTACAGTAAAAAATGGTCATACATGATTAATACTGTAGGTAAATGAAGCTGATGGAGGAAACAGGAAGATGAAAACAGCCTCTTACAATCAATATACTACAGCTTCCTATGAATAACACTTCTGAAAGGCAAGCTAACTTATAATGATGGGATAAAAATAGAGTAAATACAGGACTGTGTAGATACTTGAACAGTTACAGGAGAAATAATAGCGTACCAGGGGCAGTGATGGTCCATCTTCAGCACACACCTTCAGGAAGGGGCGGGATAAGAAAAAAGACACAGCCTATTACAATTTAATAGACATTTAGCTGATGCTCTTATCCAAAGCGACTCATCAGTACAAAAAGACATCAATAAAATAGATGACAATAGAGAGTGTAGACATAGACGCAGAAACCACTCACATCTCACATGTTGAGCAGTGGTGGCAGCGGTCAGGTTTAACTACCTGGCAGTGGTCACAATATCGGACAGCTGTTGAGAGAAAATCAAAGCGCCATTATTGCAGTGTTAAAGTAATATTCATGTCATGTTTTTCCACACACACAAACAAATGACTGCACACATATGAATGAGCAGAACCATCATGCTGCGCTACTAGCGACAGATGTTGAGGTGTATTCCCGTTCCGCAACAAAACTGACTTCTAGGTGTGTATTCTGCAATTTTAAACACTTTACTAAAATGTTTCAATCTTTTTTCCTGTTTCCTGCTATTAGTTTTCAGCAGGAGTTCTCACTGACTGGATTAGTTGAAAGAATTTTTTTTAGAGGACCATTTTCCCATCCCAATGTTAAACATCTATAACTCTTCTTTGAATAATTCTAGATGTTTAATAAAGGTTTAATAAAAAATATGGGGGAAATGACTGTATATACGATTTCCTTTCCTTTCCTTTCCTAATGTCCCAGGCGTAGGGGAGGGATTGGGTGTTGATGGAGGTGGAAAGAGCCAGGTGCGACCCATCGGGACAACGAGGTGCACCTGTGCCCAATTAACCATCCTGCTGCACGTCAGTGTGTTTCAGTAAACACAGGGTGTCAGATGGAGCTGCTGCTCTGAGCAGACCGATACATTCTGTTCTTCCATACAGACTGATGGGACTTATCCCTAAAAGGTGAAGACTCATTATGGCAATAATCTTATGTAATTTTAGTTTCATTGGGTTTGTTTTCTGGCTTTTTTTTTGTGTGTGACAAACAAACCCGACTGAACGATTAGGAAATCATCTCAGTGTTCCTCTTTCCATTAAGTGACGGATCAGGGGAGACAACACTACTGCAGAACGATCGCCTAAACTTCATTTTCATTAACAGTGAGCGTAACTTGCTGCTGCAGTGCCAGCCTCACCTCCTCCTGTGGTGCGTGTGTACACCGGTAAATTCCTGGCCACTTTCTTCAGGATCTCCTGCTGCGTCTCGGCTCTCTCCTCTTTCTCGTACAGTTCCTTCTCTGCTTTGGGCAGACAGAACTGACAGCAGGAGAAAAGACTGTGTCATAGACAGTGGCGGAAAACGTTCTCAAATCCTTTACTTCAGTAACAGTAACAACACCACAATGGAAAAATACTTAATTAAAAGTAAAAGTCCTGCATTCAAAAGTTTACGTAAAAAGTAAAAGCATAGAAGTATTAGCAGTAAAATGTACTTAAGTATCAAAAGTAAAATTACTTAGTAAAATTAGTAAAAAAATACTCATTCTTTCAGAGTGTTAAATTATTGATGCATTAACCTGTAAGAAATATTTTAATGTTGTAGGTCTAACTGCTCCATATACTGTAGGCTAGTTCAAACTCTAACAATGCAACATATTTTATGAGCTTATTGTATGTTTTGTATGTAAAACCTTATTCTGCAAAGTAACTAGTAACTACAGCTATCAGATAAATGTAGTGGAGTAAAAACTACAATATTTCCCTCTGAAATGTAGTGGAGTAAAAGTATAAAGTCTCACAAAATGGAAATACTCAAGTAAAGTGCCAGTACCTCAGAATTGTATTTTAGTAAATGTACTTAGTTACTTTCCACCTCTGGTCATAGATGCATTTGTAAATTTGTAGATTTTTTTTTTTTGTGAAATATGTTTTGTGAAAAATATCAGTTCTATATACATAAGTTTGATCAATTCCTGCACTTTTGCCACAGAAATATGATGGTATTCACGGGAGAACAAAAAGACAAGGATCCATTTTTGTCAAGCTTTTTCAAGGAAAATTTTCGTGTGTACTTGAGGAAGAGCCATCAAAATGTTTTGAGAGGTCCAAATTCCTCGATGTACCCATTTAAATAAGTAGTCCCTGATTGATTAGCAGGAGCATAGTCCACACACACAGTTGGCCTACCGCTTTGGAGGGGCTGGCTGGCCTGGAGCAGATCGCCTTCCAGTAGGACCACATGAACATGATGAAGAATATGTGGAAGATGACCAAGTAGCTGACTTTTGAAAGATGGACAAAGACAGACAATTTTTAATGCAATTACATCTGTATCTATGACAGGATCTTCACTACTATTAATCAGAAAACATCAGTCACTAGAAGAATGACAGCATCAAGTATGTGAAATAGCAAGTATTATGAATGGAAAAAAATGAAGGTGGTGTGTGTGGATGTAACTTACTTCGTTCTGCATTATTGGGGATTGTAACTATATGAGACACACAAAAGAGAGCAGAAAGAAATAGGTGTTAGTGAGCGCTAATGAATGTGCCAGGAACGCATTACAACACATCTCTCTTTACCCCCAACCCCACCTCACCCCAGCCCCCTTCCTCACGCCATGCGGCAGCAGCCTGGCACGGCCAGCAGTGACCCACCCATAAGAGAGAGCTTTGTTTCGCCAGCAGGGATGTCCCTGTCCCGACCACGGCCACTGAGTGACAGACATAACTACAGTAGCTCTACATGCTGTTAGTGGTATCATCAGTTCCAGGCTGAGAGGAATCATAAAAAAAACTACTGTGTGTACAGGCCTGAGCAGGTCTCAATTAAGATCTGAATTAAATCCACAAGTAAAATCATTTAAATCACCAAAGATGAACTAGAACTAAATTACCTAAGTGTGCCAAACCATAACTGGAAATCAATTATATACATATCTGCTGCTTTGCCGTCTGTGTTTTTGTATGAAATGGAGTCCATTTGCTGTAATTGTTTTATACTGAAATGTTTTGAATTCATACTTATGTTGCTTACTTATGTTTTAAGAACCCATCAGACAAACTAAAGTAGGAGGCAAAAACTATAGTGCAAGGCCCCTCTGCCTTTGTTTTATACAAAGGATAGGTCTACTTCTTAATGAATTTGAATTACTTTTCCTATTGTAATGCAGCATGTTGCATTCAAAACACTGTATATATATATATATTTTTTTTTTAAATATATAATATCTTATGTCAATACATGCCACACTACTTTAAGACCTGTTCCTGCCAGTTGGTAATATTGAGGAAAATATGTTATTTATAAGTGAATAAAGTCTCTACTGTGGGCTGAATTTGTTTACAGTTTTAAAATAAATGATTTGAGTACAAAATAAAACACAATAACCGCTCATTTGTCTTCATGTTTTAGAATTTTATGTAGTTATATGTAATTTCAAGATGCTGCTGTCCACACATTAATGGATTTTACATTCTGTTACTATCTGATCCTAATCACATTATTACACCTTTTTGGTCTTGTGATTGGTCATTCATCCATCCATTCATTCATACATTCATTCATTCAGTCATACATTCATTCAATCTGGCAGTAACACATTTTTGCTATTGTATTCTTTTGCAGCCTGGTAAAAATGCTTTATAAATAATAATAATGCTAATACATTAATCTGGAAATTAATGTATTTATTTTCTGATGTTAAGTATTTTATTGGTTAGAAATTAATGGTTTGATCTCTTGCTCTTCTCCACCAAAAGTTGACCACCATCAGCTTAGAGAGACTTTCTATTTGACCATGATTAAAACATTTTACAATCTCTACATTGATAATAAATGCATGCTATGGTCTTGTCTAGAGGCTCAATGAAATCATATCAGCTCACTGAAGATATACTGTACAACAGAGAAATAACATGGAGAGTTGTAAGGAAAACATCTCTGATAATAAAAAAAAAAAGTTATTTAAAATCACGTCTCCATGTCCAATGAGCAATTCCCTCTACATCTAATTAAGCTAAATGGTAAGTTTAAGTTAAAAAGTTAACTCAATATCGCTTCCTCAAAAATGCACTGAGAACATTGGCATTTAAAAAGCTATAGTTTGCAAAATTTTACCATTATCCTGGACTTTATGTAGTTATTAATCTGTCCTATCATCTGGCTGTGTAAAACGGACAAACGAGTATGTTTGCCAAAAACTAATTTCTTCAATTGATGACCAAAAGCTACTCCTAGACTGTCTCTCGTCTATTCACTCTCCCCTGTCACTCTAGCCCAATACGTCCACTTTTTATATGTAGCCTACTGCCATGAACGAATGTGTTTGTGAATGGTTGATTACTATAACTATCAAGAAAGAAAAATCTATTTGTGTTTGCGCCCGCCCCTTAGGTACAAACGCGTGCACAATAGGCTAGGTATTGATGATAAACACAAATCTCACTCCAACCAGCTGACAAAAGTTGGAAACCCTGAATATTTGCTTCAATATAAGCAAATATCAATAAATACTTTAAAAAAATATGTGTACTTACAGACACAGAGCTCCACGACATACGCATAATAAGACCAGCCGACAACAAGGTTTATAAACAGGACAGGTATCCAATTGACAGCTCGTTTACAGCACCTCAGTGCATGAGAGGGCGCCATCTTTAATCCGTGTGTGCAGGACATTAGTTGTGACGTCAAATTCCGGGTTTTAAAGGGTCGGGTCAAAGACACTATGTAGCAAGACATGTAACAGGAACAGCGACGCTCGCTGACATTTGCAGATCTGTTTGTAGTTCTGAAGCGTTCGACGCCACATTTTCAAGTGTCAGTGGGTTGTTGCTTGATGCATTTTTATCTTCACCACGTTTTGGCTTGACTGACTCGTCAGGAAAAGTGAACACAGTGTGACATCGACCTTTAGACCCAGTTATGACTATTTATGACTGTACCAGCCGACTGGAGAGGCCCATGATGACTTTATCGTACAAGTCGGACATCTTTAACCTCACCATCTTGGGTTTGGGTGCATAAAAGATATCTCACTGTAGACTACTGTCATATTCAGTATAGAAAACCTTTTCTGTTTCTGGTTGCAATGTTGCTCCCAGAAATTAACTCAGAACTTCTAGGACATTAAATCCATAACATGTTTGGTTTGTTTTCTATTTTGGAAATATCACATGCTTGCTACTGGACTACACATTTCATTCATCGGCTATATTTGAAAGTAGATCAGAGAAACATTTGCATTCTTTATTTGCCCCATAAACATTTAACATTTAACATTTAAAAATATAATAATAATACATATATTAATATATAATAATAATACAACCAGTTTAAACTGGTTATGATTTCTTAGGCCTTCTAAACAATGGGGAGTGAGGCTACAGACAAAATTTCAGTGCAGCATTCCTTGGAAATAATTATGACAATGCCATCCAGGGGAAACATGGAAAACTTAATAACTCCTTTTTAAATTTAAATGTAGGCCTAATTGCAATTGTAACCTGTATTCACACCAGATCTTGTTAGTGTGAATTTTACATATTTTATGCAATTACCACTTTAAGTAATGACAGCATACTGGACACACTTAAATCAACGCCCTACTTAATTAAAATAGGCTATGATAGTATACATTATAGGCATTTCAAGCATGGGTGTAGGAAGTATCTTTTGGTTTGAGGCAGCTTGTTACCTCTTCCCAAAGAAGAATGAAACTACAGGGGCATACACAGGAAAACACTTATAATGTATAATTAAATAAAGTCTAAAATGGACCACTATTTTTATCCTGTGAAGGCACTTTGTGGTTGATTATTTTATTATCATTTTGGCAAAACAACTTACTGAGCTACTGAAGACTAGTAACTGACGGAGGAGGAGAAATCACATCCAAAGTGAATTTTAATGACTTTTTGGAAAAACCAATAAACCTTTCCATTAATTTCTTAACAGGAAACGTTAAGTGGAAGGAATAAAGATGAAGAAGAATGATCCATTGCAACACTACAATGGTATGATAAATTACACTTGGATACACCAATAGTAAATTAAGGTGCCTCATTTTCCTTATTCACTATTTTAAATTAATACCTTACTGGAACATGTTAACCACCAGGGCAATGAGCAACATATGAAGACATATAATGATGCCCAAAACATGTTGAAATATTTATGGAGCCCCCTGTATGTGTCTGTATGTGGAGGCAGCTTTGAGAGGGGAGGGTGTCTCCTGTCGAGGTGAGGTAGGAGAGGAGGGCGAGTCAGGCGAGAGAGAGCGCCTTCTGGTGGGACTGCTGCTGGGCGAGCCACGGGGTGAGCCACGGGGTGAGCCACGGGGTGAACCAAGGGGTGAACCAAGGGGTGAACCAAGGGGTGACGAGTAGGGTGACAAGGCCTGGAGCATGCGCCCACTCCGCTCCTGAATCGCATGCTAAACAAGGAGATTGAGAGATAGAAGATGTTAACGCTGTGTTTTGTCATGATTAGTTAGGAAAAAGTCATTTGTTAAGATGTATTTCTTATTTAGCTTAATAGACAGACTAAATTAAAGGAAAATTCCACCCTTGGATACTCTTACACTATTATATCAATCAATCTTATAGCAATCAATCAATCTTTATTATAGCACCTTTGTAAAACAAGGTTAAGTGCTTTACAAGAGACAACATATCATCATTCTGGGTTGTTCAATGCATCCCAGGAGGTATTTTGTGTTGCAAGTGTTGCAATTGACCTTTTTGGTGTACCCACTTTCCCTCAACCTGCCTCATATGCTTCTACTCCAGTCAATGATTTCCTACATTTCCCAGAATGCCTTTTGACAACCCCCAGAGAACGGGCCTGAACTTGTTGCATTCAGCTGCGAGTTACAGGCTATGTGTAGGTGGAGAGAGCAATTGCAATAGTGATAGCAGTGCAAGAGTTTTTCAAGAAGAATCGCACCCCATACTCAAAACACAACATCTCATGTAGCTGCATTGCATTCTGGTCTATTGAGGCTACTGTCAGTACAGACATTGGTGTCTCTTCCTCTTCTACGATGGATTTTTCCCTGTAAGATTGTTGAACGTTGGTGCAAAATGGTCTAGAAAGAAACCCTTGCTCTTTGATTCTGAGGGACTGACACCAAAACCTGACATTTACTGTTGATGTTTAGGTAGCTGAAACATTTTCAATGATTAAACTGCATAGCTGCACCAGAAATATATAAATAAATATTGTTTGGCCAGTTATCCAAGGGAATAATAACATTACCCCACCAAAAAAAACATATGGACCCAGAAATGCAAGGTACATTGCCAATGGCTTTTTTTTTTTTAAGAGTGTTAGCTTTTTTTGGGTGGATTTTTCCTCTAAATTAGAGTTAGATATTGATATGATATCCACTGTGGAGTAATGTAAAGGTAAACATGCCCATGCTCCATCAGGACCAAAAAGCTCCAGGAAGTTGCCAATGAATTCTCTCGACTTCTCTTCCCACTTGTGGATGAGGTCCTGACTCTTCTCCTCCACCCTGTAGACAAAGTGCTTGGACTTTTCCTCCACCGTCCGGACCGTCTCTTTCATCTTATCCACCTGGTTCTGGAGCCGGTATTTGTTCTCCTGTCAAAACAGACAAAGCAGGACCAAATGACCATCAGTACATTTGCATTCATGTTGGACCTTGTATTCAGAATCTTCAGATCTGTTTTTCACCTGTAGTCAGTTATGGGTTTAATTGAGTGTTAATTAAATAAGGTCTGTCTTACGTTAATGAATCCAACATTTAGCTCTCGGGCTGTGTAGCCTCTTTGCAGGTTGCGTCGGACATAGACGTCGTAGTCCCGGACGATACGAGTGATCAGATCAGATGTGGAGATGCCCTCTGTCCTCTGAGTGGCCACAAACATTCCTGAGACAAACACACATCAGTCATTCAAGTGTTATGACACAGGGCACAAATAATGGATTATATAATTGTACATGTCTTCACCTGCTTCCTTGATGTGTTTATAGACATCCTCCGATCCGGCAGACGTGTACGGGATGTCATCATGGGCCACAAAGTCGATCTGTGAGCGTAACATGACGGCATTCAGAACTGATTTAACACCAGACATCTTTGTTAATCTGTATGACATTTGAAGGATAACACCAGTGTAATTTTACTTTTTTCCTATCGCCATTAATACCCATAAAAAGTCTAAACCTACCTTTGTATTTGCTACAGTCAGAAGCTACTACTGTCTGTTCTGTACTGCAGGTTGGCCCTACATCCTGGAAATCATAGCCTCCCATTGTTTTCAAAAATACATTAAAAACAGCTCAGAGACATACATCGGTGGGGTTAGACTTTTCTTGGGCATTAATAGCAAAAGGAAAAAAATAAAATTACATTGGTGTTATCCTTTAAGAAGGTGTGTGTGCAGTGTGACTGAAGGACCTTGTGTTTCTTGAGGAATTCTGGGGAAAGGGTCCAGGGAGCGTCCCGCACCACCTCATCGACATAGCGGCAGTGCCTCAGGGCTTCGTAGCGTTCGTCCTCTGTCATCACCGTATAGCCTTTATACTTGTGAGTGAGTTCATCACTGCAGACTGGAGGCACAGACACAGAGGAGACGTTGCATGGACACGTCTTATTAAAGCAGGAATAGGCCTTAATCTGGAATTGTTAAACTAGAAGATTTGGCATTCATGAACATGTTTTAAATTAGGCTTAGTTGCTTCTTGTCTGGGGAGTCTTTGAGGAAAGTCAAAGCCTAATCAGACCCAGTTAAAGAGTTTCCTTAACCCTTGTGTGATGTTCAGGTCTGTGGGACCCGATTTCAATGTTCACTAAAAGAAAAATGATAAAAGGAATTATTTTTTCAACCTGAGACTCATTGGCCTTGGCTCATTTTCTGTGAAGACCATGTAAAAGAGCACATTTTCATTGAGTGCGTATTTAATTATTACCTGATAGTAATAAAAGTGTGTGTGTAGGTGAAAGCAAGTAAAAATTAAACAAAAAGGTTTGCTGTGTGTCTTCCTCCTACCTGGGCCGGCTGTTTCAACATAGCACCAAGAAGCTGTCTGCTCCCGTTTTTTCGCTTTCCCCGCACTCTTAACCCTCTGTAGTGTGTGAAACTACAAAAAATCTTGCGGGAACCTGCACAATGTTATTTTGAAACATTGTAAACATTCAGTATTTTCCCACTCTCTACCCCAGCCAGGTGCAAATTGGGGAAGACACACAACACATAAATAGCTTTACGTGTGTGGCTTTTTACATAAATTGTTATGGCTGTATTGTTTTAAAAACCCAATAATGTTGTGGGTCCTCCAGACCCGTGAACATTGAATAACAAAAACATGAATACCACACAAGGGTTAAAAGACTGAAATGGGTTGAACACATTTTAAAATAATGGACTAATCTGCAGTTGCACTTTTTGTATTTATGCTTAGTGTTATGACTGCCATAGTCCTTTCTCCTAAAGTACAAGAGCCTAACAGTGACACTGAGGGTACACCTGCCTCCTTGGAGGTTTAATGTAAATATTGATTTTGTCTTTGAAAGCTAATTGAATTAAATATACCCCCCACCCCCCACCCCCACCTCAGCCTGTGCAGCTCTTGGTGCAGCTGGCCCATACACTCTTACAAATTTCATACTGTACACAGAGGCTTAAACTGTCAATGGGATACTATTATCTGAATACACAATAGGCTGCCTCTAAATTTGTAGACTGTTGAATTGTCTGATGTGGAGAGAGAGCAAGCGAGAGACAGAGACAGAGAGAGAGAGAGAGAGAGAGAGAGAGAGAGAGATTCGTACTTTACCTCCAACTATCAGGTGTGTGTTGGGGAACAGATTTTTGGCCTGCATCAGAGCTCGAGCATGCCCCGAATGGAAGAGATCAAAGATCCCATCAGCATAGACTCGCACTGGACGGTAAGCTACAAGACAAGAAATTAACAGGGAAGTCTTCAAATACCAATATGACATTACATCCTCCCTCTCTTTCCCTTTTTTCTATATTTCTCCCAGTAGCTTTCCCTTGTTCCTCGCTGCTATTAGCTGAGATTCACCTGATCTGAAGACACATGCCTCTGTCTACACTACAGTGGAGGGGGCAGCTGAAAAGACTATTTCTCTACAGGGATCAAGTGTCACATTTATTTATCTGTGATGAACCCAAAAGGATGTATATTGGAAGTGTATAAAATTGTGTACAAAATGCCCAGGAGGAGACCCATTTATCCAAGTTATAATTACATGACATGAGCTGGCAATGGAAATAGAAACTAGTTGGATGTGTAACCTGGTGTGCCCCTCCGTGCCTGGGCAACAGTCAGCTTCTCATGGGGAACCTCCGATTCACAACCTGTAGCTTTGGCAAAAATGGCCGGCTCCCTCAGAGTCTGATTACAGAGACAGGACAAAAACAAGAGAGGAAACAGAACGTGTCATCAAGTTTGAACCAGTTCTGTATTTTTCAATTCAATTCACCTCCATTCACTTCCATTCAAGTCAAGTCAAGTCAACTTCATTGTCTTTCCACCTTACACAAGTGCACAGTGAATGAAAAAAGCTTTTATTGGGCTCATGTTACATTCTAAACAAGCATAAACAAAGAGAGCAGCCCAGACTGTATAATAACAAAACAGTGCAGTAAGACAACATAGCACAACAGTGCAATGGTAGGTCAAGTGTCACAAATCAGTAATCAATAATTGGGAATTGGAGAATCAGAACTGGGAATTCAAGGTTTGCAATATTAATGTGAGTGATGCAAAGTAATTCAAGTATTTGTAGAGACATAAGCAGAGAAATAACTCAATATAATAAAGGTAGGGAAAGGCACTTGAACCTTGGCATGATGCCTATCAGTAAATGTGGATGACGTGAACCCACGACATTAAGTATGGTCACACCCGTTTACCAACCTCTTTAAACCTCTATTCATTACATGGTAAGAAAGATACTATCAATGCAAGATAAGACCATAACAACTTTGAATAATCTTAAGACTCTGAGGTAATAGAGTAAAAGGTAAAAGAGTCTGGATATGTTATGGACTTTGTGTTGTGTGTAGATAAATATACATAGCTTTATCTGCTGTGTTGGAAAGTATACTTTGAACTCTTGAACTGCTTGAAATCCACTCATGATTAACTACGAGATTATTGAGTTTGTAACTTAATCTCATTAAATTCTGTTTTGAAATGTGCAGTAGCCAACTTGTGAATGTATTTGTGAATGCTAATAGTTTTTAGCATACTACCACATTTGCATTGCAGACATGTTCTCTTACAATATGGTGAAACATTAATCTTAGTCAGAACTCAACACACACACTGGCCATGCTTACGTAATGCAATTCTACAGCCGTGGAACACAGTTTTATGATGTGAGTCTGCAAACACTTTATGTAATGAATCTCGCTATTCTCTGTCTGACAAATTTCTCACACAAATTTTCATTGTCAACCAAGTTACTTTAAGTTTTGTCCAGCTGAAATAACTTGTGAGGTTATCAAACATACATTGAATGAATGAATGATATATAGAGAGAGATATTTGTGTGTGTGTGTCATGCCACATAATGGAACATTGTATTGCCGACATAAAAATGAGTCACGGCCATATCATCCCACCTAGCTAACCGGTTAAAATTTAACTTCTGTAATAGTCATTTTATACAAAGTTAGTCACACATATTCAGAGAAAAAGCCAATACAAATCAGAGATATTAATTTGACTTATATCATAGACATTTTCTCATTTCCCATGTCTTCTCTAAATAATTTGATTAAAAATGACTGTAGTTAGAATGTAGTTATGACAGGACTTACCCTGCGAGGGCCTCCTCTCTGGCTCTGTGGGGCCTGCTGCGGGACACCGCTGCCTCGGCCTCGTCTCCTTCCAACCATGCTGGATGTTCTGCTTCCTTATTTACTTACAATGCCACAGTGTCCACCTGCAGTTCCTGTGCTCTGCTGACTGTTGCGCAGGGCCGATTTCTAAGTGTGTGTGTGTTAAGTATGCATCCCATCGGCCAGCCTGACCCTGATGACGGGAAAACGTAGTGAGCAAAGTTCAAGCCACCCTGGTAAAGGTATTCAGAAATTTAGTTTGCACTTGTCATCAATACTGAGCAAGGGGGACTTTCCCTTTCCTCGTGTAAAGTAACACTGAAGCTTGTAACAAAAATGTAGGCCTGAATACCTTTGTATGATATTAGTAGACTGTATTTATGTCACAGTCTGTATTTATGCCTTGAGTGTCGGCCAATTGGGAAATGTTCATGTTGATGTTGCAACCTTGTAATTCATTGCTGTAGCTTACAGTATGTTGGGAAAGGCTAAATATGTTCAACTGTATTTAAACTGCACTCCACAGCAATCTTTTACATTGGCAGCCTTTGGAACCAAACACAGTGGGACAATCCTGTGTACCGAGTGTTACATGATACATGTTACATTGCTACATCTATTATGCAATTTCAGTTGTGACAATAGTTGAGGCAATACATCTCAGACATTAAATGGCCGATTGCCTACTGTACTGTACTGCTTGTAAATCATCCATGTCATACGGTTGTTGTCACCACCTGCTGGTAATCCATTACAGTATTGGTTGTTTACATTCTAGCACTAGGGGCAGTTTGTCCCAGATGTGAGAGGCCATGTAAGACATAATTCAAACTTTGCTGTTCACACACACACACACACACACACACACACACACACAGACAGACACACACACACACACACACACACACACACACACACACTATACTCATGCATAAATATATGAAACATATATGTAAAATACATGCATTGTAAGTATGTGTATACATAGTTATATATGAGGCATTCTATTCTATTGCATTGTCATCAAGATATGCTTATAATACTTATTTTAATGCAGGATCATGTTTTAGCAAATACCATCATTATATACTGTAGGAATATTCATTTTCAAAATGGGCTACTTTCTGATTTCTTTAAAGTATGAAGTCAACAAGACTATGCCAATATGAATAATAAAAATATGATTAAATGTCCCAAAATATTTTTTAATAATGTTATGAAATTTTGATTTGAGTACCTTGTAATATCTAGTTTTCGGCTTCTATCATGAGTATTGGCCCAAAATCTGACTGACTATGTTACCCGTCACCTTCTTGACAAACATTTAATTTTTTACTCACTTACAAATGCGCGAGTGTCTCACATATGTACATGTGAGCAGGACCGTGCACAGACATTTACAGGGGCAGGGCCTCATAACCCAAAAAGTTTCCCTCCTCCTTTTCAGTCTCACAAATGTAAATCTTTTTTTCTTTTTCAAGACCTGTCTTGTCATCTGCCCATTGGACTGAGAGGGGAGATGAAACTTCACCCGTCCTCCAAGTCCCTTCCTGATAGGAGATTGCTGGCAGTCAGGGCAGAGATTAAAGGAATACTTCACCCCAAAATGAAAAGTCAGTCATTTTCTACTCACCCCCATGTCAGTAGAAACTCCACTGAAGTTGGCAGGACCACCAAACACGCAGCAAGTTAGCCTCCATATCTCATCCTTCTCTCAAACTATTGAAGTTTATGGGGCCGTCTCTTTACAGCTCCAACAAAAGCCTAAAATATCATCCATCAAATTTCTCCAAACAGCTTGTGCAGCATGATCCAAGTGTTTTGTAGCCAAACGATTGCAGCGTGGGTCCAAAAGTCCAATATTTACCTCATTATCTCTATATTTTCCACACTGATGATGCTTTGTTCGAGATTGTGCCATGCGATACAGTAGCAATCAACTTGTATGAAACAGAATGGGCTCAATAAACGGAGAAGCGTGTGACCAGGTCATCCTTATATGTACATGTCAAGTTCGCCAGCTACATGAAAAAGTGGCATAACTGGTTTGGCTGCACGAGTATCAGGAAACACTTAACACAACAGGAATGTTTCACCTGTGTACAGACTGGCCTGGGGCAAGGGGCGTGGCTATCCCTGTGAGAGTAAGAGGGTGGGAGAGTATTGCTTGGCTGTTCTTCTTCTCACTTCCTGGAGTGAACACTGTCATACTGTGCAGTTACAAGCTGAGGAGTACCCAAAATATTCTGGACCGTTAACACAGCAGGCCAGGAGACACTTGTCCCACAGCAAAGGTAAGGCTCTTACTACATTGCAGCTACGTTATGCCTCTCTCATGCTTCTCAAATCTGAACATGTTAAATGTTAAAACTGAGGAAGACACTGACCGTGTACAGCCTTGCAGAAGAAACTGTCCGTCACTGGCAGATCTGGCTGCCAAAGGAAGACAGGTTGTGTTGCTGCACATTGGAGTTTTAGTTATACAAACATTTCCCAGAGGCAGAGCTGCTCTTCAGGCAGAAAAAAAATCTCATTGGTTGAGTTAAACCTCACTGGGCTGAGCCAAAGAATCACAGTTTTTCAGAGAACAAATTGGAAGGAACTCTTGTCAAAATATAGATAAATTCTATAAATGGCAATGGCTTATTTCCTTTCTCATTCATTTATATATGGCATTTATGATCTTGGCAGATCAGCAGGCTAGATAACTAGCCGAGGTTTAACTCAAGTGAGATTATCTCTGCCTCTGAGAAATGCTTGTTTAAGTAAAACTCCAATCTCTTGTCCCCAAGGAGAGATGGAGGAAACGGTCACAGCAAAGTTCTTCCCCAAAATGAAAGAAAGACAATGAATTTGACACCGCTGATAGTTCCATGATACGATGCCTTTTTGGCAGAAAAACACAATCTGTGTTTATTCTTCTTCACATGCCATAACCTGAGAGACAGCCAATGGAAGATCAAACCAACCACACTGGATTTGTATCCCAGCATGTTTGGTGTTCACTGGATGTCGCACCCTGTTTTTTTCTGGAGTGATTGTTCAATTGCGTGATATTGGCTTTTTCCAACTGAGTGATCACGTTGAAATGTTGCTGTGTCCTCAGTGGTTTCAAGTTCCGTTGATTGGTTATATTTAGAGCATTCCTTTTGGTATCTGTTTTGTTATGTGTGTGTGTGTGTGTGTGTGTGTGTGTGTGTGTGTGTGTGCGTGTGTGCATGCATGCGTGTGTGTGTGTGTGTGTGTGTGTGTGTGGTGTGTATTGGAATATCTTACCATGCTCTCTTTGAATTGAATTATTTAATGTATTTTAAATAATGCTCTGACTCTTTTTCTCTAATGACTCTTTCTGTCTGCAGATTCTTTGCACAGTGCTAGTCTCAAGCATGTTCCTTTGGCAATATCTGACACTGCTCTTGCTGATAACTATTCAAGTATGCAAAGGTATGGCCTCAAACCTAAAACTCTGATATACATCTTAGCCTTGTGTATGCATGTACACGCGTGCCCTCGCACACACATGATCTAAGTCCCATGTACATTTTTAATAGTAGATGTTGAGCAACAGTACTTCTGGGAAAGAAGAAATTCCAGTAACACTTGCAGTACTGAGAATTAAAATTCATTAGAAAAACTGACATGTTTCGGTCAGTGGCCTACATCACGACTTCCAAAGCCACAGCTCTTGGGCAACAGTTGCTGAGAACAGCTGATGGCATTTCTGCCACTTGGCCATCTCAGCAGAATCTACATAATAGACACGGGTCATTTCTGTGCTGCTTTTGACTGGGAACTGATTCTCCAGCTGACCTCCAGGATGGTGCCAACCATGGGTTGTAACCAAATGTGTGTGCTTATGGTTTGTCACATGACCACATCCTCATGCTTTTCTATGGCTCCACGAGACTGTATGCATCAGAAGTCTATTGGCTGTGAATTATATTGGTTGATTTTTAGTGTATTTTTTTTTTTGCATTTAGATATCTTGGGTGAATTGGTTTACAAACCCAGACAAAGGCCATCTGCCAAAATCAAAATGTGTTAATTTTACTATTTTAAGTGTTGCTGGAATTTCAGCTTTCCCAGTCTAACTTGCCCATCCCATGCATTTTCACCATAGGGTGAAATTGTGCCAGAAAATTTCATCCTCAAACAACAAGGTTTTGGTGGTTAAGGCACTCACTTATTAAAGGTCATGCAACCTTTCTTGAGCAATAACAGTGGCTATTAAGGTTGATATGGTCAAGTCTCATTTCCTGTTTCTTCCTTTCTTTGTCCACCTCCACCCCTCCATCTCTCTTTCTCTCTCTGCCCTTCTTTTACTCTCACCCCCCCACCTCTCTTTCTCTGTCTGCCCTCCTTTTACTCTCACCCCCACATCCAGCCCAGAGATGTGATGAATTTACAGATCTAGATATCCATCACTCATTCATTGGAACCAACCTAAAAACGCGGTTGTTGCTGTACACCAGGGCCAATGCAACCTGCGGTAGACAGCTGTCCCACTCCAACCTGTCGGCCCATCCCAACTTCAACTTCTCCAGACCCACCGCCTTTGTCATTCATGGATATCGGCCCACTGGGTCTCCGCCAGCGTGGCTGGAAAAGATCACACAGCTGCTCCTGCAAAGGAAAGACATGAATGTTGTGGTGGTGGACTGGAACTACGGAGCCACTAATCTAAACTACTTTAAGGCGGTGGAGAACACACACAAGGCAGCAGACAATCTCACAGCTTTCATTGAAAAGATGCAGGTATGAGATGTGTTTGACACTGTGTAAATAAAAATAATCAATTTCCCGCTGTGGCACTTCATTGATTCCTCTCTGCTTCTTCTTTGTCTTGCTAGATGGAAATTCCCCCTCGCACAAAAAGTAAAAACATATCTATTAAAGACTGTGCTGCTACTCTCTGTGTAACAAGACAAATGGCCGTTTGATCTTTTCAGGAACATGGTGCCTCTCTGAGCTCCATCCACATGATTGGAATCAGTCTTGGAGCTCACATATCAGGCTTTGTAGGCGCTAACCTGAAAGTGAAAGGCAAAGGGAAAATTGGAAGAATTACAGGTAAGAGTATGTGTTTGTGTGTGTGTGTGTGTGTGTGTGTGTGTGTATCTTTTTGTTATACAGGCACATAGGGATGAGCAAGATCTGAGTCAGAAATAAAAAATCTGAATCATTATATATCGATGATCTTGAATACTTGTGTCTAGATTTGTGAGCAGTAACATGTTTCTCTCAAAGCTAGAAACAAGAGTTAAGTTTCTTGTTGATGTCATCAGGAGACAAATCCTTCAGCTTCTTTTCCGGACATTTATTTTATGCGGAAATGGCCACAGTTTTCAATTCATTGCCAAACCGTTAGGACTATAATGAAATAAAGCGCATTTGGACCTCGAGCCATAAACAAATACGTCAAATGAAGCAGCTCCAGGTTTTGTGTCATGATGACATATCAGATTCAATACTTTGTTCATTTACATTTTATTCGTTAATTTGCATTTAGCGGACATGCTTATTGAGACCGACTCACAATAAATGTGACTCTAGGTTAAGCTTTGTGAGTTGTTGTCTTCACACAACCTATCAATCGAGTCAATGGTGATGGAGATGTTTTGCAGTGGGCAGGATTTGTCAGAGAAAAAGAGAAGCTCAGTCTTGATGAATCCCGGAAAATCCTAGTGGAGAGAGTACATGATGAAGGCGGAAACCCTCTTCACATTGACTTGTAAGAGAAGTCAGTCAGGTATGAGAGTAGTGCAGTGCAGACCCAGAGATTTTGAGGTCAGCAAGGGTGGCAAAGCAGCATCAGGTATTAAAGGACCAAGGAGAGAGAAGTAGAACTAGTGGTGTGGACTGCTTCTGTAACAGCAAGGAGCGCAATTAATGTGCTGCTGTGAAGCCAAACTGGTTGGGATCCAACATACTATTCTGTGAGAGATTTCAAGAAAGGTGGGTAGAGGCAGCATGTTCAAGGGTTTTGGAAAGAAATGAAAGGAGCAATACTCGTCTGTAATTTTTTGACTTGTCAGATGGGTCAAAGGTTTGTTTCTTGAGGAGTAACTCTAGCTCACTTGAAGACAGATGGTACACATCTAGGACTTGACAGTAATCAAGAAAGGGGGCAGATCGGCAGTAACGGTTTGGAGAAGGGGATGATATCGAGAGGCCAGGTGGTAGCTGTGCTGGCGGTAATAGATTTTAAACTAACCATGACCCAAACCCAGACAATTAAGTGAGAGATTCAGCCTACCCAACCCATTGGGTGTGGGTGGACCCTCATCAGGTCCTGCTGGGTTTGGGAATAAACTTCAAGCTCTGTTGAGGCTTAATGATCTAATGTTTCCAGCTCTGGATCCTGCTGGGCCTCAGTTCACCGACAAGCCCCCGGCGGAGCGGCTGGACCCCACTGATGCAGAGTTTGTGGATGCCTTACACACAGACATAGATGGTAAGCTAAGCTGAAATGCAATATCACTGATTTGTAATGCTTTGTAAATTGGGATGGGACGATATGATTTGATACGCAACATGGGGTTCATGATTTGATACAACCACAATACGAGGTAATAAATAAAAGTAAATGTATTGCAATATATTAAATTTCGATATATTGTCCCATCCCTATTTGTAAACTCTTTAAAAATGTATTATTTGTGTTTATGTTTTTGGAAACGTGTATATACTGTATATACTGTATGTATACAAGTTATGTAAATAAAATTAGTAATGTTGTTGTCATTGTTATTGTTGTGTCAACTGTGCATTTTACAGCGTTGGGCTTCAGAAAGCCTCTAGGTCACATTGATTTCTATGCTAATGGAGGAACAGACCAACCTGGCTGCCCAAGGACCATCTTTTCTGGTAAGGTCATTAAGATTATGAGAGAAAAATTAAAAATACAAAGATTACCAAGAAACTGTCGATTCATCTACAGTGACTGGTCTGATTTTGTAAAGAGATACTTCACTGTAGAGGGTGTCACACCTCTTCTAACCGATGATGAAACATGTAAGATCTCAAAACTAGTTCACTGACGGCCGTATGTTTGAGTCATGGTTTCAGTTTCACGGTGATTCATGTTGTAAGAAATTGAACAATGTTGTAATAATCCACTTCAAATGTGTTTTTTTCCCACCCTATTTAGGAGGAGCCTATTTTAAATGCGACCACCAGAGATCAGTGTTGCTCTTCCTTGACTCTCTGACACAGATCTGCACCAGCAGGGCCTTCCCCTGCTCCTCCTACACAGACTTCCTGGATGGAAGCTGCATGGACTGTGATCAGTTCAGTGCTGCTGGATGCCCTGTCTTCGGTTGGCACAAGATTGTCCATTAGTTGAATGAAAAACACAAACACTCCTTCTTCTTCATCTCCACTCTCAAAATCAATGCCTTAATCAAGCTAATGCACAGTACTAAATTGTGTATTAAAATGCACATACACATTTATTTTGAAAGTTAGATCTTTGTTTCATTACAAAACAAGATAAACACCATGTGAAAAATAGAACTTCTACTCTTACAAAGTAATTGATTTGAATTTGTAATTTGAATGAAACACTTTTCTTCAAAGGTTTGTTGAGCTGACAAAGCTGTCACACTCACTTCCAGGTTATGATGTCACAGAGTGGCAAGACGCCCTAGTGAAGTTACAGCAAACAAAGGCTTTCTTCACCACCAATAAAGAGTCTCCATTCTGCAGTAAGTACTAAATACTAATCAATAATAGGATGGAAGCACATAAGACATACCTTTTAAGATCAATGTCAATTTGTTATTTGAAATGTAATTAATAATTTCAAATATAAATGTGGTATATATAGTACATTAGTTATGACTAAGGTACTAAGGGAACACATTGAAAGTCAAATTAGAATTTTTAACATTATGCAAAAAAATGTGAAAGAGGGCTTCCAGACTGTCAAATGGATAAACTTGTACTAAGACCTTTCTAAAAACAAGAAGTACTTTAGTGCTTAGTGCTGCAAAAAAAGTAAGATGCATCCTGTAAATAAAAGAAATAAAAGAATTAAAAATAAAGAGCACAAAAAAAAAACGAAAATACAAAAGTCTGTAAAAAGAAAATATGTTGTAAGAAGAGATGTGAAAGTTGATACTGACTGACTTTCTTAATGGATGATTATTAACATTCTATAAATGTCCCCATCAATGGAAAACTTACTGGAAATATTAACACAAAAAATGCTTTAGATTGATTCTCTAGACCTATTTATTCTGAAACTGGCAAAGAATTGATCTCTTTATCTCTTCTATGTGCATATGAAGAGTTTAATTAAAAAAATGCTACTGTATATATCCATATTAAAAAAGAATTGCTACCTGAAATTCATTAGTCAATACTTCATTCAGAAGGATGATTTCATCTGCAGAAGTGCTATTGTTTTGTAACCAAAGATGAATGATAACTTCAGTAATCTTCCATGTTGAGTTGCATTTTTATGCCAGCGATCATTTTCCAAGAAGAGGTGCAAGTTTATTATCTCATTTTGGAGTTAAACTCTTCATATCCTCTCTCAGGGACAAACTACAGGGTGGATATAGTGACATGGAATCAGGAGGCAAGCTGGGGCTACATTACCATTAAACTGCACAGTGATGGTAAAGTAGCAGAGGCAACGATCAACCAGTAAGTCTTCCTTCATTCTTCATTAAAGCCTCAAAGTACCAATATTCCACTAGGACTGTTTTACCATTTCCTCTCTCTCAGAAATCTTTTTTTCTCTGTCCTTTTAGTAAAGCATCAAAGTTCAAGAAGTACACAGAGACCCAGTTGTTGGCCCAGTTTGACAAAGACCTTCAGTCGGTGAAAAAGGTCTCCATCAAATTCTCCACTGGGAATGCATTCAAGCACAAATATAAGCTGCGTGTTCTCCGAATCCGTCTCACACATCTGGAACAGAAGGACAGGTACACAAGGACACAGTTGTTTTGTGAAATTATTGTGTAATATATTCACAAATTTGACCTAGTTAATGTATTATTTTAGCTATTCTCACCTAGCAAGTAATGTCATACTTCTCTTAACTCTACCCTTATTACAAAGAGGGTTTCACACATTATAAATAATGTCAGTCATTGATAAAACTCTCTCTCACATTACTTTTTTTCTGTGCTAAAAGTTTTGTTTATATTTGGGAATCTAGATGTAGCTACAAACAGCTAGTCATATGTGACGTGTATGAAGTTAGATTTCTGCCATAATCCTACAGAGTCACTATCTGGAACATCAGTGCTACACTTTACATAATGTTTGTGTTTATGCGTTAGAGGATATCACCACTTTGATCATGATGAGGATTATGCGGGAAATTGAACTTCATATGACCGGCTCTGTATCTCTTTGTCTCATCCAGGCCTCTTTGTCGATATGACATCCTTCTAGAGGAGAACAAAGAAACGACCTTCAGACCTATTCCCTGTGAAGAGTCCAACTTCTGAGCCAAAACCAACATTTCACACCCACAGAACGAGATTCAGCAGACTGTTCAGTCCCTCCAGGATTTATTACAGGAAACATGTGAGGATTGAAGAAAATAGCATGTCGAAGCACGGACTTGATATCAAACTATTTATTGACAAAATGTGATGATTTGTGATGAGACAACAGAATGTGATGACTGGTGATGGAATGCACAAAAAAGTAATCATCATTTTTAGAGGGAAATTTTGCCCCAAAACAGAATTCATGTGTGTTGCTCGTAGACAGTTTCATCTTAATTCAGGAATTTGAACAAGAATGAATCTTACCTCAAAGCTAGAAGAAAAATCTAGAGATGATGTCAGGGGAAAAAATGCTGACGATGAATCACAGTGAATGCGATACTGACTTTGTTGATGCAACTACAACACCTGATTTTAAAAGAATATGTTAACATTTTCTGTTTTATATCTGTAAGCACTCTTTCTCCAATTCATTGACAATTTTTTTTTTTGTCTTTGAGTGACACTGCAGATTAGAGCCTTGTTTCATTGGAGAGCCTTGGAAAGAGCTGTTGTGTTCACAAATATTGTTAGAGTTGTTTCAAATCCAACAAACATGAATTCTGGTTTAAAGCGCATTTTTTTAAGAATGAGAAGGGCAGGGAAACTGTCCTGACCAACATGTTCATTTTACAAAATCACAACTTTCTGGAAGGACTGAAAAAGTAATCATTTACATAGCATTAACTTTGAAACTGCCATAAAACCTCAAAGATATCAGTATTTCTTTTATTTAAAAAAAAAAAAATGACAGGAAATATATTTTTAAAAATCCCTACATAAACATATTTTTCAATGAGTCAGATATTTTTCAAGGATGATCTTTTTTTTTTTCTTTTTTTTTTGTTACCTTTTTAAAAAAATAAAAACCTTTATCACAGGCCAGTACACAGTTGGACCTCATTCTTTGGTTTCTTAAATAAAGATCTCTTGATTTTGTTGATGGTGATGTTCTCTGTTCAGCTCATTTAGACATGCGCTTCTTCATGCGTTGTATCTCCATCTGACACAGAAGGAAACATTCAAACCATGAGTACAGTTGCTGTATGATATGAAGTGCAATATTTTAACCTGAAGGTGGTTCAGCCCAAATACTCTTTTTAAAACATATTTTACAGAAATTCTATTATTATTTTATCGTATTTTGAGGTTGCAGATTTCCAACTTCAAGAATTTCAGTAGTATTTTGAAGCACAACATAATGTCCAAAAAAAAAAGGGGGGATAAATCTTTTTTTTGCGTGACCTTCTATGACATCACACTTACATAACCGTTACAAATACATTGTTTGACAAGTAAAGTTCATAGTGCAACAAAAAACACGACATGACAAACACTGTATAAGTAAAAAAGCAGTAAGTACCTGCCATAAAACTGATAGTGTAAACTATTCACAGATTTGACAACTAAACTGTATAGATGCCTTTATGTTCAGGCCATACCTGTAATGTCAAGCGAATCCTTTTCTCCTCATCTAGCTCATTCATCAGCAGTTTAATCTCTTTGCTAAAAACACAAGATGTTGTCAAATTAGTGCAACCAAAAATTCTCCATATGAAACCTTAACAAAGGCACTGATGCAGGGATGGGAATTTCAGTAGCCCACTAACATGTGGCTAATAGTTTTCCTTCTGGGCTACTGAAAAGCTCCCCTTCCAAGCTAGAATCTTGATGGGGGCTAACAGAGAAAGCATTAAGATGGCGGCTTAATAGTGCAGCTGGGTTAGTGTGCTGTATCTTCATATTCCATCCCTGCATTGATGCCATTCAGCTTATCATCTGTAGACAGAGACCGGGGCACCTGGACTAAAATGACTTTTGTGGTCGTCAAGTGTATATACTGTACATAGATATATATAAATATTTTATACTTTTATTTCACATTGCTCTGATTCTGAAACATGGTTTGGTTGAAATCTACAGAACTGCAAACAAAACTTTCTCAAAAATATGACACAGCAACTGTTGTGTGATCTGAGACAAACTGGAACAAGCAGGAATACAATTTGGCCACGTATTTTCCTGAGTAGATTTTAAAAAAGCTGTACTCCCTGGACAGATTTTGAATGGGGGATTACAAATTGGGTTATGACAACTGATTAGCGCTGTCAGGTTAGGGCCCAAAACTCATAATTTCAACTAGGGATGTGCTCAACAATTGATCCGTAAACAAATGTGTGGAGGTGTGTTTGAGTTGTGGCTGGGTGGACATAGATGTTTGTCATATGGAATAATAATGGTGGTGTGGGGATAAGAGGAAAGTGGAGCATAGGTCCTGTGCATAGGCCTCATAATTCCTAGCTACGCCCCTGGACAGAGACAAACTTACTTATGCTGACTCTTCATCAGCTCCAACTCGTCCTTCAGATCTTTCAGCTCCGTCTGCAGTTGTTCCAGGTTTGGTGCAGCTGGATTTCTGCCGGGCTTGGGGTCGGAAGTGAGGCATGGGGGCGGGGCGGGACGCAGGACAGCAGACAGAGCCTCAGGTGACAGAGTGGAGAAGGGATGGGCAGCACTGGTGCGGGGGAAGGAACCGAAGGACTTTGTAGGCAAGCTGGTTTTGGTTTCAACCGTCTGTGCAGAACAACTTGTTGTTACAAGCTGACACAACAGCTTGGGAAAATTCTGAAGCAATTCTTTACTGTCATGCTAATAGCAAAATAGTGCCATGTGGAGAGAATGTGTACAGATATATAGCCTATAGATTTTTCTTTATACTTACAGGTAGGACAGACTCATTGTTACATGTTGCCTGAGTGTTTTCTTGTAGTGTTGAAGAGAGGGAATCCAGCTCCTCTCTCTTTTCTTTAGTATCTTTTCTTTCCACCTCCATCGTGAGTGTTACCTGTAAGTCAAGTCTAGTTTGAGACATCTGATAAGTAAAAGACATCTATGTAAGGGGCATTTTCACCTGTGTATGAACTATGTATTTGATGTAATTGATCCTCCAATGACGATGTTCAACATGGTCTTTGGGTAGGTCAGCAACAATTTGGTTGTAACTAAAAAAATTAAATATAGTTCCGAAATATTACAGGGGAAGTACTGCTTTAACCTTGTTTTACGTAAAGAGTCACATCGGATATCTTGCTATGTGGCTGTGTGCATATGTCACCTACAATGGCCAGCTCAAAAAAGTTAAATTTATCCCAAGGACAGATGGGACACACAGCAGAGTGAGTAATCTACATGCTCTACGAAAGGGACCGGACTAAAGGGACTCCTTTCACATAATGAGTCCCATTATAATGAACTATTAAACTAAATAATCTGATAATGTAATAGCTTAATTTCTAGACACAGTGATATCTTGTGCTAGCAATTCATAATATTGCAGAACTAGTATAAATGTATACTTCCCAAAGTCGGAAGCTCTGACTGTAATCTCTCATCTGCAACATGAGCTGCCTGCTCATTCAGCTTCTCCGTCACTGACACAATTGAATCAAACTCTTCAGTGTCTTGGAGAGAAATGGAGAATAAATGTTAAAACAAGCCTGGCCTCGTGTAGAATCTAATATAACTTTGAGTCCATTATAGAGCATGTAGGCCTAGCTCATTCATTTCAACAATAAGCCTAAGTATCATTCACATTTTCGTGATTCCACAGCCTGCATTGACATTCAGCCATAAACATGCAGTATTCAAGCATGCTCAAATTATGCTGCAACAGGTGTAATAACAATAGTCACAAGGCTTACCAGGAATGAGGGCAGAGCTATAGATGCCCATCGTGACAGAGAAGAATACCAAGGTAAAGTGTAGACAGAGTGAAAGACAGAAAAAGCTGCAGTCTTAAAGTCTAAATCTACAAATGACAGATTGGAGGGAGTCAGTGGAGCAGATTCAATAGACAAGACACCAATCAGCTCAGTGCAGCCTGTTGAGGACAGACAGCTTCATGCTACACCTTTAGAGAATACAACTATTGTTTATTAGTGTTGAAAAAGGTGAATTATTCTCATTTAAATATGACTGTTTTTTGACATAAATGGCCAACTCCAAATTGTACATACAACTGTGATAATTCTTCAAATATGGGGAACCTAAAGGAGGCTGGTACAGTAGAGACAGCTGTTTTCTTCTCATGCCATAGCAGTTAACAAATGTGCTGCACATGCTGCAACCAAGGCACAGGAGGAGCACAGTGACAGATTTTACAGTCCTTAGAAAACACACTAATCCAATAACAAGATTATACCCCAGTTGCTGTTAAGGATTCGGTGCGTACACTCACCTTGTTTTGCCAGTGTTGCTCGTGAAATACAGCAGCATCTGCGGTAACTCGACACCGTCCACCCAGGGTCCCATTGTAACCTGCTGGTCTGGAGAGTATGTTGTGATGAGAAGTGGTACTGTCACGGCTAAGTTTAGCACAGGACAGCCTGGTGCTCAGATCTGCTCACAAATATCACCGGGGCAGTGCAGAGTGTGGCAGGCTGAAGGGCAAGAGCTGTGTTTAAAGGGGCAGACTGTGGTGTACAGTTACACAAGAATTATGAATTGTAATGTTTACATTGGGGGAAACTGGGCAGGAGAAAGTCACTTAACACTGCACCTTACATACTTTCATATCCGGCAGTAGCAGGATAATGATTTGCATTTACTTTGAAACCTCAGAAATTGTTTTGAATGGTGTTCATTAATGATCCATATATTCTAAACTGGCGTAAGAGAATTTTTATGCAGAATTCTTCCTACACCCTAAAATGTTATAAGTTCTCCCATTCCCATGTTTCCAGTTATATCAAGAGAGATTCATTCAAATTATATAATGGTAGTTTCTTTGATAAATATAGGGAATAAGCTGTCAAAACAGTAATTACCAAATGTCTCTCATCATTAAAACATCAAATAAAGGTTAAAATAAAGATTTTGTCACTGTGCGCTTTTGGTTGCTTTGGGGAGAGATGGGTGTCGCTTCTGTTGAGAAGCATTCTTCAATTTGATCCTCAAACTGGTTTGACAAAACACATCTGAGCGTCCTGGCTGAGAATAGGTAAACTTAGTCCAATTGGAAACGCCTCAGCATGATTTGAATATTTAAGAGATTAAAGCCAGTCTGAGAGCAGCATCTTAAAAGATCAAACTGGGTGTGAACAGCAAACTTTGGAAAGCATGTTGAAACATCACCTGTTTGCTACACTTTCTGTAAAATGTTGCTTGTCAGACTAAGATTGCTGCAATGACAGTCCATCAGCCTAATGAACTCAGTAATACAAAAGGTGAAAGTAGCGATGGGTGTTCCTCTTAAACAATGCATCTTTCATTGTTTTGTTATTCAAATTATTGGTTGATTGTTCCATTATTCAGAAGCTATTAGCATACTATTGATTTTAAGAGTCTGGCTCCCGTTCTCCGCTTTGATAGTGTCAAGTCTACTTGGGAATGACTGATGAGATAAAGTGATGTAGTGATTGAGTGGAGTGATGCTATCAATTGTCACTAATGATAGCTCATTCATATTTACTGTTGTCTACACACAAGTGATTCTATCCCATCTCTGAATCTACATGCAAAACAATAACTCAAATGAAGGTCACCAAATCCAACTTTTTACATCTTTTTATTTGATGTCTCAAACAATACATTGAACATATGATTATACAGTCATTACAAGTAGTAGCTAATTGTCATTTGACGAGTTGAGAATCATAATCAAACTTCTAACACCCACAAATTATCAATTAGGACCCTTGGAAAAGAATAAGCTTGATAATAAGTAAACTTTACTTTGACTCGACAACCCTGAAATCTGTTATTCTTACTGCTGGTAAACAAAGAATATACTAAAAACAACAATCAAATGAAATGATAATTGCTAGTATCGTGAGCAGTAATTCCAAAATCAACATAAGCAGCAAAAAGCAGGACAAAAGAATGTAATGGCATCCTTTACATACAAATATTAAAACAAAGTACTGAAGTACTTCAAATGTGAAACTGAAACACTTGTTTACCAGGGAAAAATTGCAAGCAAGAACACACTTCCAGAAAACATGGGCAGGTTAGAGAAGGTGGTGAGCAGAGAGTTTGTGCAGTTCCCCCAGCAGCGAAGACCTTGGTGAGATATCCCATGTTCTCAACTTTTCAGAACCAGGCGCCTGTGCTGAGACCAAGAGACAAACAAACTAATGAGTATGCTCCCCCAAAGCATTTTTTTTGATAAACAGCCTTCAAATCCACCATTTCCTAGAAACATTTCTGTGTAAATTACAGTCTTGTCACAATAAAACAAAAATTGAAGGTTGCTCTGATACCATTGCGAAGGATTCATATGAATATTAAAAAGAGGAGGGTTGGAATAGAGAGAGTAGCAATCTGGCGCAAAATTCAGTGGAGTCCACAGCTGAAAACACCACCGCATCTTGACTTGACCTGAATCCCAGTTCACCTAAACTGACTGACAGCAGCAAATAATGGAACTATTTAACTTACAGAGCCGGACACTCAACTGACTGAAAATTTGTGATTTTAAATAGATTCATGTTGATTTTATTACAATTTGGCGCCCAACTAACAATGATAAATTATTCAAACTACCTGGTACTGTTCTGCTTAAGATTACTTTGGAAATGGATGTCATGTCATTATTGTTGCTGCCTGTGGATTGTATTCAAGTAAAATTTGTGGATCACAGATCATGTTGACATCGACGGCCAAAAATCATAACTTACCAGAGGTATCACCAGCGTTGTTGGTTGGGTCCTCGGTTGTATGGAACACGCCGCATCACCTGCATGTTGCGGTATTTGGACATGATACTCTGACTTTTTCGGAACATTGGCTTCTGATGTGGGAAGGGACGTGGCACAAAGCTCTCCTAAAGAAACACCAAAAATCAAAATATTAGTCCATAAGAAAACATTAGGGTCAATGAGATATTCAAATGGCAAGCAGTTTATCACTGAAGACATGGTGCATACCATGAGTGGTTTTCTAATATTTCCAGACAGTTCCGGGGCCATCTTCCTTGGACCACCAGTGAACTTCGGTCTCTGTAAAACATAAGAGGGAAGGCTGTTACTTTCCTGTTGCGTTGCTCTTACTTTATTTCTTGTGCATCTAAATTGGCAACAATAGATTTCATTCGGAAATGTCTATCCAAGATTTTGTCCAATAATCACAAACACAATACAAAAAAAAGAAAAAATGCTGGAATTTACTTGTGCCTGTATTTCTTCATAGGATTTATAAGCGTCAGCGAATTGTAACACATAGATGCACAATTTTACTGCGCCGCTCACCTGAGTGGGTCCTGGTCCTGGTCTCCTGAAGGGCTTCCCAGGTCTGTGGCTCTCCTGTGTCATATGCAATGGCCTGCAAAACAATCGGTGAACATCACAACAGGGACATTCTCTACAGAAAGTTTGCACTTCAACAGCTTTTTGTTAAAAGGCTTTGAGAAGCACTAACAAAAAGGAATGTGAGCAGAATTCTAGGCAGTTTACCTAAAAGTTTTCCTGTCCGAATAGCCTCCTCTACGGTCATTGAGTGATGATCTGGAGTCGTGCATTTTTGAGAATCGGTTGTTCGGAGAGACACCCGAATCTGAACTGCGTTCTAAAAATGAGGGAGAGTATAAGAATAAAAGAACAATATTGGTATGTATAGAGACACAAGACAAATTGTACAGACAAGCAATAAAGAAATTAGCCTTTGAAGTTTCCTATTTACAGTTCACAAGATCACACAGTTTGCCTACCTGTCTTTGACTTGGGGCTGCGATCCCTTGGGGATGAGCAGCCCTTGGAGCTGGAGCTTGGCCCGGCTTGCCAGTGGGAAACGACAACGAGGTCACATGACAGATGTTTTTCTATGGGAGAGGAGCTGAGGAGAGATCAGTAGAGGCACAGTGTTAAGGATGTCAGCATTTCTGAAGGCTGAAATGACAGTGAACATCACAGTGTTATAATCAACGACATAGAATGGCAAGTGAAAATAGCAGGAAGGGCTGAATATCTACAAATAATATTAACCTTTCATTTCATAGAAGTACTGTAAATCAAACCACTAATGAACAGCACTGTTTGGCAGGCAGAAAATGATCATAAAGCCACGCATCACACATGGGTACTTACAAAAACCATGGAATCTCCATGCGTCTTTACTCCTATTACTGTACCCTGAATCAATCTGAGCTCTCCTCATTCACTCAGTGATTGTTAGAGAGCGGGCATATCTTGCGGAGGACTTTCAGAAATTTGTCTAGAACACATCATCAAATCTTCTATCATCCCTCTCCCTCTCTGAAGCAAAGATGGGCAACATCTTGATGGCAGTGTCACAGAGTCTGATCTTCAAAATGTTCATCTCTAAGCCATTCCTAATTGTTCCTGTAGTTGTCTTCAGGTCATTTTCTTTAGGCCAAGAGTTTTACGAAATCGAGAGTTGACTGGGATTGAGTCTTGGGAACATTTGTAGTTCTGAGGTGCGTGGTTGCGCACATCCAAGTTGGTGATATGTAAGCTCAACAGCTTCTTCTCCACAGCTGTACAGTGGGCATAATGAGGAGAGCCAGTGTTTATTTTCCCATGAACAAGGCCAGGTTTCAAAGCAATTTACTTTGGGCTTTTGCAGTGCTCACATCTCAGGCTTCTAGCTCCTGTTACCCTCTACACTTGTCCAAATTAGACTGGGCTTTGGCCATGTTTTAGGAGATGGTTGGGCTTTAATGATGACGATCACCTGTTTAGTTATGCAATAAAAATACTGTCAAAGTGCACAGTGTTGTCTTCGCCTCTTCTTGAAATAGTTTTTAGGGTAGGTGGGATAAAGTGCCAAGTATTGGATGACAACTTCTTTTTTCATCACTGGGAGCCATGTCTTGTCATGTCTAGCAGATACTGGATACAAATCAAGTCTTGCGTTAGAGACTGCCACGCACTATACTCCCCTTAGTTGCCAGAAGACCCTTGCAACAGGCTTCCTATTGACATGTGGCTATTGAATATTTAGATTTCACTCATTCACTTGATGCGTATTTATGATGATTATGTTTTGGTCACATGACTGACTGGACAGAGGAACCAACCACAGCACATGTTGACCTGTAGACCCGGCCCCAATTCATGAATCTTTATAAGAATACAAGAAGAGCAAGGTGCTCATAATAATCCTGCATCTAGACCATGTTGATCTCGCTTGTGTCCCCATGTAGCATCCTCAAATTGGAATTCTAGCCACTTGCGATTTCAGGTTTCACCATAACGTCCTTTTCAATGGTCATCTCCAGTCAATCCTTTCCCTTAGGTCTGCCTTTGTCGCTTCACCATTTTCGCTTCAGCCTTTTTGACTTCGGCCTCACTTTGCAGAGGGTCTTGTTTTGTGCTCAGACATTTAAAAACTATCTTTTCCCAGCTGTTCAAGATGTTGCATCAAGGCCTGTTCCACTGAAAGCATTAATGACGTTATTAAAATGCCAGAGAGACTGTCCTGTCAAACCGGACACAGGTTTGTTTTCTGTAATGGCTGATGTGTCCGTCCCTAGTGTACTTAATCAAGACACTGTGCTCCAACTTAGGCTTGGTTCATTCTTGCTCTGTGGCTAGACATGTGGGAGCCACAGACATGCCGTCTGCATACCTTGGTATTCATGCTTCTTGTGCTTCTCATGATGACCGTGTGCCTGGAAACTCCAGTACTTTAAAGACGCTGTAGGAAATTTCAGCTCTTCAAAACACAAACACCAGAATCGGCCAGTAGTTCCGGTTCCTCTTTGTTCAGCCAATCCTGGACAGCGGTGCTGTGGCATCATCTGTGTCATTTCAAATTTCAGAAGGTGCACAGCCTCACGCAAGACTCCAATAACTCAGTCCTTTTGGCCACAATTAAAAAATATTGACTGCGTACTCTGACGCTTCCATTCTGCGTGAAGCTTGAACCAGGCGTTACTCCAAGAGCACTACGCATGCATACATGCACGTGTGTCTGCGGGAGGTGCGGAGATTTAAAAAATCCTAATTACACTGTAATATGGTGCCTGAGGTCCAAAAAAGGTCCACGATTTGCTTCCTGTGTTCTTTGTCTTGGGTTTTAAGTATTTTAGAATTTGTTTTTTTACTATAAACCTTTTCACACTTCATAAACTAAAAGTTATGATAATTTAAAATGCAGTAAGTACGGAACTAGAAATGTCAATCTTTGCATATGAGCGCAGCTGTCAATTCATTTAATAATATCATTGAAAATGAATGTAGATGCAGTTTGCCACCTAATTCTGACATTGGCCAGTAATGTTCTTCAGCAAAATAAAAATTCCTCTTCAGTGATTTACGGCTTTTGTCTCTTTTTGAGGTCAGTGATATCATCATCTGTCTTGACATTGGGACTACGTTGTCATAGTTCAGACTAGCTTCGTTTGTAAAATCCATGTTCAAGTATGCCGCTTAGTTAATAACTTTGCTGCCTTATGTTTCAGCTGGTGCTATGAAGTGAGCGAGATATTTCCTGAACTGATGCCCTTGCTGCACAGTCGTCGGTCACCGTCTTTGACATCTGATATTGATGCATCTCTTTTTCCAAGATCCATGTATGCTGGCATGTTTCCACTGATTTAAATAGGGCAGTGTGTGCCACTCCATCTTAAGTGCAGTCCTCTTCGTGTCCATCACTTCTCTCGTGTTACATACATACACTGGTTTAGGCTACGTGTAGTAACTTGAGCTTCACTTGGCTTTTGCTCATATCAAGGATGAGGGGGGTCTTTACAACATCCTGAACAGCACATCTTTCTATCAATATTGACAAAATATGGGAATCCTTCAGTGACACAGATCAACTTATTTTTCCTCACTCCTCCTGCATGATGTTTTTTCAGGTTTTAAAAACAGGCTGGCATTGTGGAGGCTCTGAATGACTTGAGCACAAACTTAGTACCTTCTCTTCAGCCCACTTGATATGAAGGTAGTTTGAAACATTTGTAGCACGCAGTGATATGAAGGTATTTCAAAACCTTTGTAGCATGTTTCATCAACTGAATCAATGTTGCACATTTACAGCTCATCACGATATCTCCATTTTCCACAGCTGGTACCCCCTTCATATAGAGAAATCGTTTCTTGACTTCCTAATCATCATCAAGCCCCTGCGCACAGTGTGAGAAGGAAAATACCATACCTGTGTGTGCTCAAGGACCGATGGGACTCCACCTGTTCTTTCACTGTATCAGAGTCTCTCGAAGACTTGCTTGCATTGCCATCTAGGCTGGGTGATGACTGACGTGGTTTTGCCCTCCCCAGTTCCACCTTTTTCAGGGGGACAGCATTTGACTGGAAACGCTTCTTCCTGATAGCAAGAATGGAACTGACATTTCCCCGTGAAGCAGACTCTTCCATGTGAGGCTTGGGTTTCAGAGATGGAGGCGCTCTGAGCCTGATCACAGACTCTGCTCTCATTTGTCTGCCCTTCAGTATGCGACTTCTATCCCTGAGAGACAAAGGTTTGCCACCAAATCCCCTGGGAACATTGAGGAGCTGAGGTCTCTCTCTCCTGGGGTGCTTTGGATGGCCGTACTCCAGTGCGGGGCCTGCTGAGGGCATGTTGAGGTCTGGCATCCTCCTTTTGCGGGACATGGCCAGCTGCCTCTCCTGAGGGCTGTTATGGTAGGACGACGACGATGACGGACCTCCTTTCCATGAGGGGGATCTGTAAGGGGGGAGGTGAGAATGGACTTCCTGTGCCTTCTCTGTGCTGTGGGATCTGCTGCCCTCCCTCTCCACCTCGCCACGCTGCCTCCTGGAGTCTTGCTCAGACGACCACCTGCATATCCATCAAACAATAGAGAAATAATTACAATGGTAGATCCATTGCCGTGTTAAGTGGGAAACGGAACTTTAACTTATCTTTACGCTGCCCCTTCATAATGCCATGATAGTATGTAACAGGTAGGAGAGGTAAACTTTCAATGAGCAATTACAGTTGTAATACTCCTCTCAGTGGCAGGTGAAAGCCACGTTTACATCAGAGCCCAATTAATACCCTCTATTAACTATGAGTTGGGGCAGGGTAGAGGTAATCATTATGACCCCTGTGACTGGGAGGACTGGGCCAGTTTCAGGCCTCCCTTTTAATAATTTTACCCAGCCTGCATTGTTGCTTCACTCCTGTACCTCTCTGGACACGAGCCTCTCCCATGTAACTCTCTGGGCTTCCTCTGTGAACCAGAGGGCCCGTGTTCTCCATTGTGCAGATGAGAGAACGCTCCAGCCCCATTCCAGCGCTTCACACCAGGGTGTTCATACGGCCTTTCTCTCGGACTGTAATGCCCCCGGGGGTCTCGACTCCGTTGCTCCTGATGGGGAAAACCCGGCTGCCTTTTGGGGCCCCTGAAAGACCCCTGGTAGGGTGGTGTGGCGCCTGGCCTCCTGTCAGCTGGGTGGTTACGATAATGCCTTGGCGAGGGTGACCTATGACTTGAAGGGTGGCCATGAAAAGGTGGTCCCCTGTGGCTTGGGGACCCTTGTACAGGACTGCGTGAGGATGACTGATGCTGGGCGTGGGGGGGCCGGGTTGGCCTAGATGGGGAAGGCCTCCTCTGGCTATGGTGTGGTTCCATTTGGGAGGGGTATGCTTGAAAGGAATCCTGGTTCTGGGACCTCCAGTGATTGAAAGGTGGTTCCCTTCGTTCTCCCATCAGTGGGGCCCTTTTGGCAAAGGGGGGTCGTCCTCTACCTCTGGATTCTCTCCAGTGGAAAGGGGCCTTTCCTGGGTAGTCCTGGACATCTCTCCGACTTTTGGAGTTGGGGGTGTAGTGCTCTTCACATGGCGCACTGCTGTGTCCATCTGTGTAGGGTCTGCTAGGACACAAGGATGCAAGAATTATATGACACGCATGCTACCAATCTTTGAATACAACCTATACATTTACCATTTCACAACAAAAAACATGACAACATCAAGCGTAAATTTGCATGTTTTTAATGCTAGCATCAGTAGCAAGGACATAACAGTCAAAGACACAACACCAAACCACCTGGTTTCAGCTTCACATAATCAATATCTACATTACCTGGGCTTGAAGCGTGGAGGTCCAAAATGTGGTCGGACCATCTTTGGTAGTGAGTGAGTAATCTATGAACAAAACAGAAACTGTATGAAGTTTATGACACCCCAAGTAGATAAAATACAGCTGTGGCTAAACTAGCTAGATACCTACCTGGCAAGCCCCCCCCAGCTTTTACACAAAATAAATAAAGATAATAATAATACATCATAATGCGTATATCACCTGTCAAAATCTCCAGTTAGAAAGGGAGCTTTTCTGCAGTATTCTACAACTTTTAAAAAGAGGTAAATACATTCTTTATGAAATGCAAACAGAAGAGAATGACAATTGTTTTTAAATGACTCCTCTTATGTTATGTAGGCTATTCCTTTTGATGTTCAACTCATCATGTTAACATGCTGTTTAAAGCATGCAAATGGGGCATTCATGCAAAAGTCATGCAAAATCATTCAAACCACACTTGCCTATTTGAATAGCTGGCTGACTGTCAATTTATTCCAAGTGGATTCAAAGTTATGTCCAATTCATACTGCCTTCACTGTAATGCAACCACTGTTTGTCCACTATGATTATTTTGTACAACATCCAGTATTTTTTTTTAACACCGACAATATCCTGTCTGCTGGTCAAGGTGTGAAAATGGGGTGAGGAATCTTAGTGATGAATGCTCACAGTATCAATCACAGTACATCTTAACTTATATTTCGAAAAAGACATGCTACTTCTAAAGGCCATTAAAGTCTTCAAAGTTTTTTTTAGGCCAGCCATATTGATTTCGCAAGTTGCTATACGGACCCTCAATAGTATAGCAACTACCGCCCCAGAGGCACAAAAAGGGAGTGTTTCCCTCTACCAGCTGGGACTAATGACGCATTTGATTTCACAACGACACCATAACGAATCAAACATGCAAATTGGTTGTTAGGAATGTAATCATGCTTTAGAAGAGTGAACATCATTTTGGAATACATGTTCACTTCCCCTTCAGTATTTTATTTTCACATTATGGTGCAATCTGCGGCAGTCAAATCTACAGAAAAACACCGTCTGACGGCGTGGGGGTAGGAAGGGCTGGCCTGAAATCCACCGTGTCAAGAAAAATAAACCCACCACAGATCAACCGTTGTATCCATCGTTGAAAAGTAGTAATACTTCGCCTCTTCACCCAACTTTGTCAGTTATTTTTCACGATGCATACCGCTACTGCTAGTTTAACTAGAATTCAGACAGAGCTAACAGACGTCCCATTGTACACAGGGAGTTGAATCGTTTTATCTAGGCCTATAGCAGTCCTTTCTATCGGACTATTTGCTTACGTCTGATTAGATCGTGTAAACTATAGCCAACAATCATTTAATATCAAGTAACAACTTGCCTTTCGTTGGACACTTATGTAGGCAGCCAATAATATGTAGTTAGGTTAATTAGCAGTTACATCGAAACCGAACCGAGTCAACGATGACTGCTCAAGTTTCCCTTTTGGTATTTGCAATTTGCAATGGAAAACAAGATTTAAGACGTAGCTAGTAACGTAGCCGCTACCAATATCCTTTTGTTAATTTTTCCTACACGTGTGCAAAGCAGACCCATTACCGGAGCAGTGTAATAGAATATCAAGGTAACTGACGAGAAGCAACGCTGGCTGAAGTTCTCGGGTTTGCAGCTATATTTAGGAGACGCAGGTCAACTAGTTCGGTAGCGTTAGCTTAGCGCGTTGCTAATGCTAGTTAGCTAGATTGGGTATTTTGTTTGTAACGTAAATGGTTTGCCGCTCATATGAAAAACATACATTCAAATCGAAAGCCATCCGTTTGCTTTAAAGATAAAATATACATAATAAAACACGAAATGTTCGCGTTTACCAGACATAAATGAGTGAGAATCAATACATACCAAAGATCGTCCTCTAAGCGCTACGTGCGACACAACTCGACTGTTCGTCGGGTTCTTCGGTTCTTCTTCCTCGTCGCCTCCGCCAAAGTGGTTGGCATTCAAAGTTAAGCGCCACCCACTGCTTCGGAGTGTGGACTACAAGTCTACGCTGTAGGCTACTACAACATAGGCCCTACGTATTATTTTAATAAAATCAGACCAAAATCCAACGGCGACATTTTAAAAGCATTTGTTTTTGCCATAATTTTATCGATGAACTGATGATCAAAATCAACAAACAATAGATCTTACTCTACTGATCAGTTAAGTCACCTCTTTCCTGATCAGTCCAGCTAAACCATGATGCGCTGCTGCTGCTGCTTCTACTATCACTATCATACTGATAGCCTATCAGTTTTTGGCTGTACATGAAGAGCAGTACTGTTTGTTATAGGCTACTTGCAATAAAATTCACTCACCTCCTCCACACCGCTTTATCACTCACTGCCTCACCTGAAATTCATGGATGTACTAGTCCTTATTCTCTAGTGGGATTTGGTTCCTTGGTTTTAAAGATCTTATTCCCTATCTTCTCAGTCCTCTTTCTTCATCACACTCCTTGTGATTTTGCAAATTCTCAATACATATCGACCACTATTAGATTGAAGGAGTTGAAACACAAGACAGAATTAGCAGTTTTACTTTTTATTGATTCAGATAATTATGTTATGACCATGCCAACCATGCACAATGTCTACAGTAGTTACATAACTTACAGTTAAGTTGACTGTGATAGGCTGTTGTTGAGATATGGATTTTAACTGACTTGAATATTATTTTTCTATTAACCTGGTTGTGTATATTTGCTTTTCCTTAAATTCAGTCCCTTTTGCATATATCAAAAGCATCATATTAGTCAATGTGGAACAGCAATTTTTGAATATGCAAAGTATACACCACATTGTAACTTTCAAATACTGTAGGTTACTACATGGCTAATTAATTTAAGACAACTCATACAACCTCTGTCTTACTAGGCTATGTACTGTCCACTGAAGGTAAATGTTTAGTCATTGTATGCGTGACATGAACATGTGCATTAGTTGGCAACCTTGTTTACAGGACGGTGCAGCAGGTACTTGATGCGTTTTAAACTAGGGTTCAAGTGTTATGGCACACACACTGCAATGGCCTAGCAGGATGGATATACAACGAGCTTGAGTGTCCACAACCAGAAAACTGCAAAATGGTCAGTACAAAAATGTGGTAACAGAACAGCCCCCCATAAGGCATACTCAAATTACATTAAGACATCACACAGAAAATGGAAACGTTCAATCATCATGGCAACAATCATTTGAGGAACTATGCTCAAGAAGTTAAAGAAACCTAATGAACATTCTCCATACAAGGACACAGAGGGGGTTTCCCTTAGAAGATGGCTACGGTTTAAGGAGAAAAAATATAACACCAAACTGCATCTCTACAGCTAGAGAGCTTACTGTGAAAGTGCCCTTTAACTGATTAAGCAAACATCCCTGTCTGCACACTCCAGTCTTGCACATCAACAGCATCCCGCAAGATGTGCACTTGATTGGAATCTATGTATATTAATACATCTAACAGATTAATACATCCATCAGCCTTGTGCCTTTGAAACCCTGAACTAAGTAGGGTACACCTATAGGTTTTACAAGAAAACTTTTTATTACACTCTGACATAAGCTGCTCAGCTGTCACACATTGAAATAGCATTTACTCAGTACAACATATACATATTTGAATTGTTTGAACAGCAGTGCAAAGGGCCTGTAGGATTAAGTATATGTGCAAAGCACACAAGAATGTAATCTAATGTAAATAATTTTGTTTGTCATTTGTATGTGAATATAATCTATTATAGCCCATAGGGATCATTTGAAAATAGGCCTCTTGTTATTGGATTAGAGCTGTTATGATGCAAGTAATAGGGTCAAAATGGGAGATTCAACATGTACATTAACACCTGTGTTGATGACATGCTTTTTATGAGTGTTAACATCCAAAATGACAGCTTTGGACCCATCCTTATCACTCACCTAACAAAGCAAACATAACAAAGTCCCAGTTAAAGGTAAAAAATAAAGGGAATAATCTCAACAGCAAGAAATTAAAAATATGAACAATCCATTCCCAGACCTCAGTGGGGAAGAAGAGTAAATGATCCTCCATCAAACATGGACACTCTCTAATTCCCCCTTGCTGTATTTGTATAAAATAGGACCAGTCTATTGGAGAAATTACACTATGAATTTTCCAGGACAAAGAGTCCCATTGGATTTCATTTTGCCAGACAAACTGATAGACTTCTAGCCAAATCAATTGCCAATGCATGCATGCACATGATGTGCTAAACAGTATGGGATAACATTATCTAGAAATAGCATTTTAAAGTATTGAAAAGTAGGCTATCAGGAAGATGAAATAGTCATGCCTTGCCCCACAACACCCTGAAATTCATTTAAAGGCTTAACTGGGCACATGGGAAGGCAGAAGTACACAATACAGTCTTCAGTGGTCAGAGCAGGTTTTACTCCAATCAGGGATCGGACATAGGGACCTAAGGGAGCTGTGCAGGAGAAATTAGAAATCTTTACCAAGCTACTGTAGCTTAGCAGTAGTGTGTTTTCTAAAGGTCTGTAAGATTCAAAACCCTGAAATTTGTGTTATTTTGTTATCTCTTTATTACTCTCTCTCTATTACAGACACACCTTCTCTCCCCTTCTTGTGTGCGCTCATCTTACACACACACACACACACACACACAGTTCTCATTCTACTTGATATTGCACATATCACACTAAGGTATCATAACAAGAATTGTAAATTGAACAATATCTTTGATACACATGTTCCATGCTTCATTGCTATGTGGACAGATTAAAGAACGTTTCAATTATACTGCAATTCATGTCTTGCAGTGTTTTGAATGATTCAAATCTGTAGTCAGTTTCTCTCCCATCTCACCTCAGTCTGCAGAAGACACCACCAAGACATTTCCACCTCAGGCTCTGTCAAGAGATGACAAGGCTGTCTAGACCAGCTGTTCTCAGCCTCTATGGCTCAAATCCCATAAATGTAATGCAATAACACAGCAGCACACATTCAAAATGGTGAACTGTGACACCATGTAATGTGTGTGTGTGTATACACAAATATGCAAACTTAAAAAATTGCTTTCTTGTGTCAATCCCAAGGCTGAGAACCACTGATTTATCTCGAGACAGAGTACTTCAGTGTGTGTGTGTGTGTGTGTGTGTCAGAGAGTGACAAAGAGAAAGAGAGGGAGAGAGGGTGAGAGAAAGAGAGATTAGTGGACTACTGGATGCTAAGTTTATTTGCGGATGGAGGAGACATCTCAATGAGCTTTGAATCTGACATGGGACTAACAACACCCTCAATCAGGTTCTTGTTGCAGTCGCCTATGTTGCCTTCAGTGGACAATTTGGGGTAGGAGATATTGCCGGTGAGGTCCAGCAGGTCCTCCAGAGCACGGGTGTTACTCATACTGCCGTGCTGCACTTCATTGACTGGCGAAAACTCTGGGATGGAAATCAGTTCTTCTTTAGAAACCGGGCTGAAAAATAATAAAATAAGCAATTACTTATATTGTCCAGGATTAGTTTTATTTGATGACCAAAAGAATCACTGAAAATGACAAGCTATCCAGTGATTTTAACTTGTTTACAGACCTATCAAGCTTATTTTGTGATATTTTTAGTCAAATTAAATTCTATTACTGATGTATTTATGAAAGTATGCTTGTCAGAATGATGTTTCCTAGTCCAGTCTTGCATAATACAGTTTAACCTGATGACTTACCTGACCTCCATGGACTGCACCTCATCACAGGACCCGGTGCCCTTCACATCTAGCGGCTCCAGCTTGATGATTGGGAGTGATGGGTGTCCCACTGACATGGGTGTCACAGAGGGTCTGTTAACCTCCAGCTCACACCCTCCTGCAGCCTTCCCTTCGGTTGTTGACGCACCGAGTGTCACTTCTACGTTGAGGCTTTGTTGTTTTCTCACCTCAGCGGTAAGTTGACTACTCATTCGGGCGCTTCCTTGACCCTTCATTTCTCCGTTCATCATGGCACTCTCCTTTTGGTTGGCTTTGGCATCTGCTGTCTTTGTCAGCTGTTTGTTTATTTGGTCAGTGGCTTTCACATTTGCCTGTGCTCTATCCTGCTTGCTCACATGGGTTTCCACCTGTTTTTCCTGTTGCTTGAGAACATGAGCTTTACCCTCTTTAACTCGGCTGCCTTGCTCTTCACTGGCCTGTTTGGTGTCCAGTCCCTTTTCCAGAACAGTATGTGTTGGTGTCACTTGATCAGTTTGTTTTTTAACTTTCGTACTCTTCTGGTTGTCCATCTGTGCCATTGCTTCTTTCTTCACCAGGGCGTTTTCTTTTTTATTACCCTGGACTGAGACCTGCTCATTAACCTGAAATTCAACTTTTTGGATTGCTTGCTCATTCACCTGATCACTAGTTTGAACATTCATCCTTTGTTCCCCTGTGGAGAACAAAAACATCACATTGTACAGAATGGTCCCCTAAGAGCAAGCACCAGATATCCCATCCAAGGGCATTTTCAAAAACTGCTAATTTTACACACAACTCCCATGGTTCTGCTTTTTTTGTAAATGAGCCTTTTAACATTATATTTTGCCACAGTAGAGGTGCCCTATCAGCAATAATAGTAAAGTCCTTGGCTATTGCTCCATATTCCACAAAATGTTTGTGTAGTTCCTGAGATTTGTGCCCTTGGCTGTTTTAAATGCATGATGCAAAGGTAACACAATATAGCACTTTTTTGCTTGATGGGATTGAGTTGATCATGTGATTTAACTGTGGTCATGACATTGACCATGAGTAAAGTTAGATTCATTGTGAAAATAGCCAAAGACCTCAGAAGTAATTGTTCTGAACACGATATATGATCCTCCAAATCAAAACAAATATTGGAAAAACCACAACACAGCCATAGTGCCACTGAAAAATACTGTCAGCAATCAAGTTCTCCCATTAACAAACAGCTATTAATGGGTGGGATTGCTGCTCAACATGCTCAAATAAGTAAACAAATTCATCCCATCATGAACCGCACACATCTTCTTTGCATTATTATAGTTACGAGGCATAGGGAGAGGGGTGGAGCAAGTAGGGACAGCAAGCAAAGCTACGGTATTTGGAGGGTGACTGAATAACATACTGTACCTGGTGGTGAGACAGACTTCGTCTCCACCTGTTCCTCCTTCTGATTCAACGCAGAACAGAGATGATCGAGTCAACAGTTGTGGTAATCAGGACACAAAACCAAAGTATCACCATCAATAAAATTTAATTATGACAACAATTACAAAAAAAGACAGAATTTAATAAATTATGGTTAAAATCAAGATTACAAAATCGCTTAAAAATAGCAGGCACTTAAAGATAACCTGCTAGAAGCAGAGCAGAACAGCAGGTTTCTCTTACAGTACCTTCAAGTCAGCATCACCCTTCCTAGTTCTCTTCATGATCTCTTCAATTCTCTGTAAAAATATATCAACATTTGGTTACTGTGTGAACTTATTGAAAGGTATCAACATGTAACAATGAATGGCACTACATTCTAAACGTTCTTTCTACTTAAGATGCTGTTAAGTTAAAAACCTTCTTCCTCAGTTGCCTCTCCTCCTCTTCTTGCAGCTTCTGCAGCTCTCTGTCTTGACGCTGGCGCTCTGCGTCCTCTTGAGCCTGCTGTACCTTGGCTTTTTCTCTCTGTTTGGATCAAGGGAATGTATTTGCAATTGGAAACTGTATGTGAGACAGAACATTTTACACACCATGCTAAAGATAAACATCCTATACACCTTAACTGATTTTATGTGTAACTAGCCATCACCATATACTCAAAAAATCCACTGCACATCAAGGCATTAGTTACTGCCTGAAAACGACCCCTGACCTCTTTGTCCATCTGGATCTGTAGTTCCTTTTCTTGATCCTCCTGCTGTCGTTTCTCATCTTCTTTTTTCAGCCTGTGAGGATCTTCCTCTTTTTTCTTCCCCTCCTTCACATGCTGAGCCTTCACCTCCTGCCGTGGCTGCTCCTGTGCAAGTTGCTTTTTGAGCTGCTCTGCCTTCAGTCTGATTGGCAGATGCACACACTTGTTAATTCTCAGCCGTACACGCTCGCAGACACATATCACACATTCTGTATAAAGCTGCCATTCATTCATTTAATTCATAGTCTCCTCACCTTTCTTCTTCCTCCTGTTCACGTTTTTTCTCTTCCAGTTCTTTCTGCGCTCGGGCCTGACGCCTACGCTCCGCTAGCAACTTGGTAGCCTCCTCTGCATTTGTTGTGCCAGCAGCTAGCTTCCCTGTGGGTGTGCATGGTGCCGCTTCTATCACAGATAGAGAGGAAGAATGTGTAAGAATTGATCAAAATGTATTAAAACTGGATAAGTATAGAAACAAAAACTGCACTGTCATTTCTATAAAGTCCACCTTTTCTCTTGTCTGCATCTTGGTCATTGCTTTTCAACTTCTTCTTTTCTAAGGTGTCCACTTTGGGAGACATAGGGTCCTTTTTGTCAGATGAGTCATTTTTTTCAGATGTGTCACCCCTGAGGTGCTTATCAGACGTTTCAGTCTTAGATGACTTGTTTTTGATTTCAGTGTTGAGCAAATTTTTGTCAGCAGATTTCTCAGCTTGTGAAGATGGATCACGGCTGTTGATGTCGGAAATCTTTTTCACAGCGGTCTCAGTTTTGGATTCTTCACTGGGTTTTTCCACCCTCTTGTCTTCTACTTTCTTGTTGTCATCAGCTGACAGGTTTGGACGATGTCTTGTAGGAGAGGAATGGTACTGGTGTACATTGCTAGGAGAGTGGGCACGCATCTTGGATGTCAGCCTGCAGCCAGATAGAAATTATTAGCTTCTTATCATTGGCAGAGTTAAGGCTGCTGCACGAAAGGAATGGAATTTAAAAATACTGCTTTGGAAACACCCCACTAGCAATAAATAACACATTTTAGCACGAAGAAACAAAAAGGAGCCCTGGTGAGCTCCCACCAAAGAATGGGCCCTAGTTGACTTTTAAATGAGCTCACTTGGAGGTGGTAGGAGAAGCCAAGTGCTTGGTGACACTAGCAGGGGATTCTGCTCTTCTCACAGGCAATCCAAAACCTGGAGATGCAGTCCTTCTCTCTCTGCGCAGCCGCTCTTTCTGAAAGCACATGAGAGAAAATGTCAGTTTTAAGAACAAAATTAAGAATGAAAGATTTAAGAGTGATTTAAGAGTTCATCTTAAGTATTTAGGACAGAGAGGTCTGACCTTAGGGGTGTTGGGAGTGGACTGAGAGCCCTGAAGTCCTGCTCTGTTGTGGTCAGCTGGGTTCAGCGAGCCCCGGAACGGCGACCTGTGAGGGCTGCAGGGGGCTGCGTGACGACAAACATCATGCATATCAAGACCAGATAATGAAGAATAACAAGCGAAAGAGGGATACTAACACAGAAGCTAGGGGACATGCCTGTGCTGCACTCAACTGTAGCCTACAGACTCATTTCTGCAGTCAAAGTCAGTTGGCTAGTACACAAAGACTTTTTTAAGTTATGTTTAAGACTAAGATAATACAGTACAGCTTCATATAAAGGTCTGTTGCATTTAAAGCCACAATCTTGAATTTCAGTTGGCCATATTAATGTTAGGTATATTTGGATATATGTCATATAGATTGTTGAATTGACTTTTAAATGGAAAAAAAAGCTTTTTAAAAAAACTTTAAAACATTAATTAGAACTTAAAATCTAACTCTGTTTCAATTTACCAATTTACCAAAGGAATACTAAAGCAAGCATAAGCTATTTTGTTGTTTTGTTTCTTGTTTGTCATCATAGGCTACTTTGTGTATTTCACTTTGCAACAGTAAAACACTGCATGATTACTTTTATTAAGATCAACTCCCAATCGGCTCCTTTGTCCCTGTGGACTTTCTCAAATTGGAAAATTAAAAAAAAGGGGGCATTGATTTCCCAATACTAGGCATGGCTGGGCATACTGGGAAATTGAGCAAAGCCCCAAAGCCTTGGCATCCACTGTCTTTAAACTACCAGCATGATTGCTTTGGCTTACAATCAGATATGAGAGGGTGTGTGGATGCCAGAGGTGCTAAGTCAAAGTCCAATCATGTAGTGTTGTTAACAATTAATCATAAACACCTTCGCCCAGTCCCATGTTTGCCGTGACTTATTGACTGCCAAGCATTTATGGCAGAGCAGAGTCTGTACGCTTCCCTGCGGTGTGGTGCAAGGACACACATGCCAGCACACTGGGTACGAACACTATTCCAGGATCCTGTTCACAACATGTAGCCATTTTTCTCCTGGCACACCCACAACACGAACACTTCACGGCGACTGAAAATATACACAGACCTCACACAGACTCACAATCACAAAAGCCAAGGCCCTAAACACAGAACACATACTACAACTCCAAAAACAGAACATTATTTATATCCTTGAGAAATACTGCCATGCCGTCTCTTGTCGCTCAATCACTACTGTGTCAGCATCTCTGAAGAGTTACCTCAGTGGGACGACTGTGTCTCTGTGTATTTTAGTGCACATATTTCTATAGTAGGTCATGTATGATGAATCTGAATGAAACTGTTCTGGGGACCCATAGTCAGCACCACTTAGTTACTTCTATTTTGAAAACCAAGTCTAAAAATTATACTTCTAACACGTCTACAAAGCACAAAAAAGTATCTCAATGCATTCTGGATCATTCTTTTCAAGTGATTTTGACCAAATGTCAGTTTGCAGTCATTGACACTAAGAGATGAGAATAATAGCCCTGCAGATCCCCAGGGCAGCTAATCCTGGAGGTTGACTTCTGTGAAATGTATATGGACATGCGCATAATGAAAGTGAAAATTCTCTACCAAAAAGAAATACGGCACATCACATTAAGATGGCAGTGCTGGGCTGAAGGTGGGGTGGTGGTGGGGAGTTAATGGAGGAGTTGGGTGGTGGGGACCTCGAACAGCTGTGAAACAAAGAGTGCAAAGCAACGAAATGTCTTCCCACCAACAAGACTCGGGCTATGAATTAGCTGGGGCCTGTGTATTTCCTTATTGTCCTCTTTTTCTTGCATGGTGGTCCGCTTGCAGTGTCATACTGCAGAGTTCGCCTCTACAAGAAAGGGAAGAATGAATGTCCCTCCAGGACATTAGGATGATGAAAATGATGTAGCATGGCTCTGCCTAAAATTAGGTTAGATTATAATTAGACCAGCATTTCTGGATGAATGAAGATTATTTTAAATAGAGATGTTAGTTGTACATGTCACCAACACACTATAGGCTGCAGAAGGTATTAGAGTGACATCTGCAAATTGATTGAGGGGCGTGAACTCCCCCCACCCCCCTCTTTGTATCCCTAAAGCCTGTCTCCACAGTATATTGCTCTCTCAGTCTTTCCTGGCTGAGTATGACTAACAGACTCCTACCACATAAAATCCACTGCAGTAGAGTGCAAACACACACAGTGCACACTGACGTCTACAGTGCATACAGCTGTACATACACAAAGATATATCACATTGCACACAAGAGAACCATTAAAAATTCAACCACAGAGCAGCTTGCTCTTCCCACACACAATTAACTTTTTGTTTCATTCAATCTGCATGCATTATGGGAAATACACATTTGCCTTTGGTTTGAGTTGAAACGTCAGCCCATCCAAAGGCAAATTAACACCGTGATGGTAACTGTGGGATGAACAAGAGGGGAGATATTGGGAGGGGAGATATTGGGGAGGGGACTTGACTTTACCAGATTCGCTGGCAGCAGGAAGGGGGGAGGCAATGCCATGGGAAAAGGCGGAGGCAGCAGAGAAAGGGAGTGGGGCATTCTCACTGTCACCTATAGGCAGCGGGCGGAGCAGAGCAGAGCAGAGCAGACAGAGCAGAGCAGAGCGTTATGAACAGTTTACCTGAGGACTTCCTCATCCAACTGTGTAGACCTGGATTGGAGTTTACATACCAGCAGGGATGTAGTGATGTAAACTAACTTATACTCACTGTACGCACTTGGTTTGAGTCTAGTAGATCAGTCTGATGTAAGTTAAGAGTATACAGTATAGTAAGTAGAATCAACTCAGTTATATGAAAAAATAAACGTTCAAAGAAAATAAAACACACTTTTTATTATTCTACATCATTTTAAGAATCTATTTAATTTTTGTAGTATATTGATGATTCTCTGCATTATATTGATCATCTACTGGAGTTCATAACTGGTCTACCTTGTAGTAGTTTACTGCTACATCACTACATTCCAGTGTGGGTATGTAACCGCATCCCATCTCTGTGGGAAACCAGGAAGACGCACGTATTTATGCCCATGCGTTCCTCAGCAGCCAGGCTGCAGGCAATGATCAGGCCAAGAGAAAGGCTCTCTTTAACACACACACGCACGCACGCACACACACACACACACACACACACAGACACGCACGCATACCTACACCATACACACACACACACACACACACACACACACACTCACTGTTTGTGTAATGGTATCTCACAGCAACATAGCAAAATGCAATCCTTCTGAAGAGAACAGACAAATTTCATTATATATCCTGCTGCTGCTCAATTTCTCATCACCCATCTGTCACACACACCATGTCTTCATCCATGCACTTTGTTATCATTCACACTTGTCTATATCTCCTCATACCGCCTTCCATCCTACCTTTATCCAATACAAACTCTATTAGCATCTACAAACTCTATTCCTACCTGGTCCTGTAGGACACACCCTGCTCCAGCGTTTGGTCCTCTGCTCCAGCTGAAGGCTGCGCTCCAGTGAGCGCTTCATCAGGGCCTCCAGCCGCTCCTGGACAGTACAACATAGACAGAGTGTTTAGATTCACTGGCATTCCCTTTTAAAGCCCCCTGTATTGAAACACCATGTCACCTCACCTCACCACTTGGTTTGTTTACAAAGTTAGTAGTTGAATTAAAAATGTTTCTTTGTTCTTGCTCAGAAGTGTATTGTGTGAACCTTTCATAACATGAGATTTTCATGTATTCTGAGGCTGTACAGGTTGTGAAAGGTTGATTTACATTTGTAATGTTTGTTAACACTGGAGAAAAATACTGCTATATTTAGATTTACAATGGATTAAGTTCAGTTAAAAAATATATTTTCCATTTATGTCAACCTCTTCAAGAACATATATGAATTCCACATTCCTCAACACTGTCATCACTGAAAACTCGCACACACATGCATGCAAATTAGATAGACCTACTCTGTGTGCACGTATTTAAATGGAAAGAACTAACACTTGATTATAACTTCAAATCAAACTTAAACTTGACTGACCCGCTCTTCCTCAAGCTGCTGCCTCCTCTTCTCCTCCACAGCAGCTCTGCGAAGCTCCTCTTTCTGTCTCTGCTCCTCGAGCCGCCTCCAGCGTTCCTCCACTGTGCGTTCGTACTGCAGCCTCGCTCTGCGCTCCTTCTCCCTGATCAGCTGCTCCCTTGCCGCTGAGAAAGACAATTAACATTAACAACAAGTTTTATGGATAAAATAAGTGGGACAACTGTCTCAATGTTTTTGCCAGTGACTGTATGTTATTCAGCTAATTTTGCACAATTCAGGCTAGATGCACAGTATGAACATAAACAAGTATCTCCCAGAGTAGAAACAACACACTCAGATATTTGGCCATTTTTCAATAGCAATTTGTTCAATAACTTTAAGTCTACACTAACTTTTTTTGAGGATACAGTATATATCTATATATATATATATATATATATATATATATATTTATTTATTTATTTTTTTTTTTTGGTGGGTTGGTAAAGTGGAAAAAATATATATCTGTTGTAATAGAACACTCACAAATTATCTCACTATTACAACAACTTATCTGTGTTACAATGAATTTGATTTTGAATTTCAATCCATACCCGAGAAATCACAAAGATCCAAATCCTTGTCATCCAGAAGCAAATCCTGGAGCTACAAGATTAACAGTGAGTGGGAGACCTACCACTGTGGACAGCTCCGGTAACGTGACATTCTCTAAAGTGACACAACTTACCTTATCAGGAAACCAGTGAACTCGAAAGGAATTTCCTACTAGCTAGTGAACGCTTCCATAAGCAATTTCAATTATAGAGAAATGTGTAACGGAAAAAGTAATCTTCCAAGGCAACTGCACTGAAAAATAGCCACAGCAGGAGCAGTAACTTACGGGCCATCAGCTGGCCTATAAAGGTTAGCCTACTACCACAGGTTTTTCAGACATGCACAGTTCAGCAAGGACCTAAGGAAAATACTGCAGTATCTGTAGGTGCTTGCCCTTCTGGCAAGCATAAAGAACTCAAATGAATGTGAAAGTTCAAACAAAGCTTCTATGAGTTCGCAAAGTCAGCCTCTCACGACTTGTAAATGTGCCAACATTTTTCAAAAACAAAAAACAAGTCATTCGCCTACCCAGGCTTCTCTCCCTCTCCTCACGTCTCTCTTTGGCTAAACGCATCCTGTCATCTGTCTTCATGTAGCCTTCCACATCTGAAAGATAGAGAGAGATGTGAGAGATAAAAAGGCAGTGGCACTGGAGGCAGTGCAGCCAAACAACAGCAGAGAGACATGAATCTTCAGTAAAGGTAGTGGTATGTGGATAGAAGCTAACAGCGAGACTTACATGGTTTACCTGTGTGGTTGTTATTGATGCTAGTTGGCAAGTGTAAAGGGGATGGATGCCCATTTGTCTGTGGCTTCTTCTCTGTGTTGGATGGAGCTGACATCACCAAATGTGAAGGAGAGAAAGCACACTCAGCTTGAGCTGAAGAGGAATGACATCAGCGTCATAGCATTAATCTGCAGTACTGCTTTGTTGCCAGCAGGGGGAAACAGTTGAATGTCTTCAGCTCTGTGTGAGGCTGCACTACATCAAGGTTGAAAGTACTGTGTTGCAAAATGCCAAGCAGCCCATGCCAAGGACGAACTGCAGCAATATGCGGAGGAATTGAGGGAATTGCCCTTGGTATGATAGTCACCGGATATATGCTGAATGTCTCTTTCTGTTATCGTTGCTGTGCTTTTGTTATGGTCCCTGTAGCTGCACCAAGCCCTTAACATTCACTGATAACAGTGCAGCCATGATTCACATTTTCTTTCACCAAAACTGTCGATATGCAATACAATACCATATTATGCATACTACAATATGTATGCAATATGCAATAATCAAATTCATCATTGTATAGTAAGAGTGTTTTTCATCCAGATGAAGCCACTGTGAAGGAGTGTGTGAATGAGTGAGTTGCGAGGCACAAGCTGGAGAGGATTACTCACTAGTTTTTCCACCAGATGCAACTCGGGCTGGAGAGCTTTGACCATTGCTGTGAGATTTCTTGTCAGGAAGTAGATTGATTGACGGTGGTGCCATCGCTTCACCTAACAGAGAAAACAAATATTCTCATATTAATATCACCAATCACAGTAGTTGTAAATTATGTATGACTGGATCATTTTGCTGGTACAGCCAAAAAACTATGCAGTGAATGGGCACAACTCACATTTGAAACCCACACATACAGTATCACATATCAACTCATATACTGTAATAAACAGAAAAATAGCTACCTAATGTAGAGAAAGTATGCATAGGGCTTGCCTCTTATTGAATAGCTTTTTTAGAGAAGTAAAATGGGCAGGATACTTTACTGAAGCTTCGAGATGAGGATTATGGTAGTTGCACAATTATGCAGACATAACCGGTCAAAAATGAAATAAACAAATGTCTTAATCCATGTGTTAATTCCTTAATACATTCAAAAAACCTTGGACAATGTTCAGCAAATTTTAATGAATCGTATCTTGTACAAGTTGAAATAAATTAAATAAGATGTATATTGAATGTTGATAATGGTAAAAAATAATGGTTAAAATTGTTTTAGCCATTGACACCTATTGCTGTTAATTAATTTAGGTGAGCAATTAATATTAGTTCTCAATAATACAGGGCCTATTTTGTACAAGGCATATTATGCTTGCTCTCCCACCTCACCCTCAACATAAAATCAGGCACCAAATATAGCACCAGCCGGACAATAGGAGATATAAGAAAAAAAGGACAATAAAAACTAGATTTTTGCATTTAGGCTATATGTCGATACATTCGGTGTAATCTAACTTAGAAAGAGTCTCTCACCTGCCATGTGAAACACAGTAGTTAAATTTCACAAATTCACTGGATAGATTTGTGCACTGTAGGCTAAACCGGCGATAAAAAGTCAACTGCCTTGCTTCACTTGATGAAGTGAATTACTCTCTTTGCAGTCAGGACTTTTTATAATGCAGTCATTCTGAGAAACCTGGCAGACAAGATTGAATCCCTCTTACTGTGGATTGGATGATGTCAGATAGAAAAGCTTTGCAAATGCTTTCCTGATTTATACTGACTTAAGATTTTCTTCTTAACAGAAAAATGGCTTAACTAAACATAAATCAACAAGAAAACCACTTTTCAATTATCTTGTAAAATCTGCTATTGTATGTCTTGTGCTTTGTTCTGTTCCTTGTGTTTGTCTTACATCATTCTGTTCTGTAGTTGATTGTTGATCAGTTAGATCTAGGTAAGATCATTCTCTGTAAAGTCCATTGAGACATGCTTGTGATAAAGGGCTATGAATAAAAAAACTTGAACATCTATTATTTACTCAAATAAACACCCGAATAAACAGGGAAAACAAACTATAATGAGATTGTGGCAACGCTGTTATGGTGTGGGGTGCATTAAGAATTCACATACCCTATAATATTTCTATGGCCTAGGACTGTTGGGTCAATATCTGTGAACATAAACAATGTTCTCACAGCCACAGCAGAACCAATACAGTAGTGTTCAAGATGCTGACACAGAGATGATGAATGCTCCACTGACAATGAACTGAACACTGATTTTGTGGACTTATTTGTCAGAGCTTTATTTAATACTTGTCGTAACATAACCAATGTACCTGTATCCCTTGAAAATAACCCCATGTCCCATCACAGTCACATTGCATCTTTTCCCAATACCAAAATCTCCTCTCTCATTTCTGGCAATAAGTAAAGGTTCACTAATACAAACCTAACCACTGCTGTCTATGGGAATAACATATTTGAATATTGATATTCAGTGATATTTCCCTGTAAGTCAACTTGACCTCTTTCAGGGACGGATGGGGAGGGTAAACACTAACATCAAGTCAAAGCCAGACTTCAGTAGAAAATGTTCATCTTCATCCTGTGATGAAGCATTTCCACCCTGATGGGAGTGGTCTCTACGCACACAATGCCCCTTTCCACAGGGCACAAGTGATCACAGAATGGTTTGATGAACATACAAATTATGTAATCCTCTGGCCCCGTGCCACAGCCCTCTCAGTCCAATCTAGCCTCAGTATCCCAACCCATCTGAACTGTTTTTTTTTAAGTCGCGTCATCAGCAAAAACGACAACATGAGCATTTTGCTTCGGAGTGACTCTTGGTAACAACACTGAGTTCCTTTATGAGAAAATTTAATCACACCTTGGGCTGTATGCAGAAACACCCAAAGAGGCCTCAAGGCTCTCTAGTTTGTCTTTTGATCACTTTAATCCATACGAATAACCAATATAGCCATTTTAGGTTTATTTTAAATTAAATAGAAAATTAATCAGTTCTTCTGGCTTTTAGAGCATCATATGAGCCTTGGCATCCCGTGGAAACAACAGCAGCATAGGGAGCTTTGGGGAATAAAAACAAAACAAAGCAATTTGTCCAGTGGATTGCCCTCTGAGCACAGGCTCAAGTGCTACATCAAAGCCGTATAAATGGTAGTTGCGTCATTTGTGAATCTGCCATGAAGCGCAGCCCAAATACAACACAGAGCCCGACAGTAGGCTATAACAGCATCATCTGTAGCCTTGCAACGGGTTACATCGAGCTTACCTGTTATTACACCAGGCGTTGGATGGGCTGTCTTCGCCATGGTTCGTTGTCACCGGCGGATTGCACCCAAATGTATGGGAGCGCTGTCACCCAAAACACTCTGCAGCGATTCAGTGTCAATCCAGCTATACCCGTTATCGCACAGGTATCCGTTTTCCACAAGCCCAGCAATATGCGCAGCCCCCCTTGAAGGCCAAAAATAGACCACTCAACTAGATACTTTGAAGGTCATTTTGAACGCTAGATGATGTGAAAAGAGTATTCAGTGCCAGGCTGGATGGATGGATGGAGGGACGGATGGAGGAGAGAGACGGGGCTCCTCCAGGATGATGAGAGCGGAGATGATGCGCACAGAAACTGTTTCACCGACCACACCACGCATCGCCCTGTAGGCCCGCCCCGAGTGATAAATATTAACACGTTACCGGTAGATCGAGGTGATTTAGCCTATTGTCAAAGTCCCTGTCTCTGCTGTTATAATGCAGACCGGGCTACTGCGAGTCCTCATCCACATCCAAACCAAATCTAGCCTCAGTAGTGTTGCATTGGGTGGTAAAGCGTCAATCAATAATAGCCTACGTTACAGACAATAGCTTATACTTTACCCAGTAACGAATTACAATTAGATGTTCGATATTACAGTTACAATCTAAAAAGGTATTTTTGTTATTATCTACCTATAAATACCGGATTGAAGTTGAACAATCCTCCCGTTTTTTTTTTTTTTTTTGTTTGATTTTTGCATATCGTCATCCACTCACACAAGGCTAGCTTAGATGAGAAATAGCATTAAAGTTTAGCATAGCCTACTTTCTCTGAGTGGATATTCTCAGTAGGACCTAGTTTAATTCTACCGAGCAAAACTATGACAAGAACATTGGACAAAAATGCTATTTGATTACCCCAATCATTCACTGGAGAGATAACGTTAACCGAGTAATCACATTTTAGAAGGTAAGAGGATGCCAACTGCCAAATTGAATTTTGTGGGGTGTAACGAAAAAGTAACGAGGAGTATGACAAATGACTCATCACAGGGAGTAAAATAATACCTTTTTTTTTTTCAAATCAGTAACAAGTAATGAATAATAATGAATTACTTTTTGACTAACGAGCCGAACCCTGTGCCCGACGAGATAACGTGCTAAACTCCAACACAGCTGGTGGCGACATCAACGTTTCCGAGCCGCAATTGAACACAGCGAAGAAGAAACGTGAGCAGACCGGAAGGACAGAGCCGCGACTAAAAGGACGGAGCTGTGAAGTGGGGAACAGTTAGCGAGTTAGCTTAGGAAAGATGCTGGCCAATATCTCTAATGTGCTAAGAGCATGCGCTCAGCGAAATGTAAGTACCTAATTTTTTAAGCTAAATATGATCTTAGCTTAAACATTGCATCATGTTTCCCATCTAAAACCACCGATGTTTACCCAAAATAAGATTAGCACTGGTGTTCTGACCTTGCCAGACTAAGGCCGAATGATAGCTTGCTTGGCTAGCGCAGCTAAAGTCAGCACAAAAATTAGGGTCAGTGTTTTGGCATGTGAAGACTCCACCCATTAAGTTTTTTGATTTACTAGAATTTATCCCAATGGAAGAATGTACAAGGTTGAATATTGTAATCATATGTTTAACTCGCACCTTTATTATCTCCCCACATACGTTACAGTATAAACAGAATGCAATTCAGACAACAACAACAACAAATCTACCTGTATGGACAAAATTTCATCAATTGGGGGTGGTCTAATTTTGTCTTTTTGGGGGTCCTTGACAAGAAAAAGTTTGTGAGCCCTTGGTCTAACATTCAACGTTATCGTTATTGCACACCTACAACCGTACTGTCAACACAGTTGTCAGTTGCGACAGGTGAATATACTGGTAGATACCTGCGTAATGTGTTGACGGTGTGGACTGCAGTTGAATTAGCATATTAGTTATATTTTATGAGATTTTTGTTTTCTCAGTATCTTTCCTCCTGGGTATGTCCTTTCATCATATGTGCCCTTTTCTGCCTCTCCTAGCCTGTCTTATGTTTACAGCACAGTTTATTTTTTACTCAACATTTTTCCCTTTTCTCCTGTTGCAGGGGACTGCAGCGGTCATGTCAGCACGCACATATGCTGACTTCACATCCCAGGCTACTTTTGAAGTAAAGGTAAGCTTCAAGCACCAAGTTATATATGTTTTTATTAAACTTATATGTACACATTTCAAACTGTAAGTTACTACCATTTTTTCCCTTCCTGTAGAAATGTGATGTCCACAAACTGGATGAGGCTCCAGCCACGGAGGTGGTTTTGACTCGTGAGGAGGGTCTGCAGTACTACCGCACCATGCAGACCATGAGGCGTATGGAGCTGAAGGCTGATCAGCTCTATAAGCAGAAGATCATCAGAGGATTTTGCCACTTGTATGATGGCCAGGTTGAGTGCCCAATAATTTTCCCTAATATGTACAATTACAATGTATAAAGTGTTTCATTCTTCCACCATTTGAAATGGAGACACTGTAGCAAAAAGACTGCTGGTATATAAGTAAAAAACTGCTATGAAATACTACCGAAATACTACCTGAAATTATACGTTATCTTAAGACAATTGCTCAGAGACTACAGTTTCATTAAGCTGCCACACAAACTGAATGGCACAGACTGTCAGATGGCACAAATAAAACCAGCTGTTTATTTTCTCCTGATAGGAAGCTTGTGCGGTTGGTATCGAAGCAGCAATTAACCTGAAAGACCACCTGATCACTGCGTACCGCGCCCACGGCTACACCTTAACCAGGGGAGGGACTGTGAAGGAAATTATGGCCGAGCTCACAGGTGAGTTGGCTCTGCTGAAACAGCATCTCAGTGACATATTAAAGAATGATTTTGAGATCTAAGTTATTCTTCTGTCTTGTCCTTCACCCCTGCTATCTCGCTCTTATTTTCAGGCCGAAGAGGTGGTATTGCAAAGGGGAAGGGAGGCTCTATGCATATGTACACTAAACACTTCTATGGAGGAAATGGTATTGTTGGAGCTCAGGTAATTCAGAGCTAAAGGAAGGTGACATTGTTCATCAACACGCTTAGCCATGCCTATATGTTCATAACAGCCTGGTTTGTGCAAGATTTTTGCTAGAAATGACATGGGAAGAAACCAGGAGGAAATGACATAGGAAGAACCCCCCCCCCCCAGTGCTTTACAAATAAAGATTAATATAATGATTATTATCTAGAGGTTGTGTTCCTAATGTAACCTCAGTCATGTCTGGATCCTCTCAGGTCCCCCTGGGTGCTGGTATAGCTCTTGCCGCCAAGTATCTGGGCACAGACGAGGTGTGTGTCTGTCTCTATGGTGACGGTGCAGCCAACCAGGTACGACACAGAAATCACCATGTTTTCATAAAGTTTGTATATTGAATTGAGATGCATTCTGACATTGACATTCAATTTAAGAATTCAAAATATATATATATGTGTGTGTGTGTGTCTATATATATATATATATATATATATATATATATATATATATATATATATATATATATATATATATATATATATACACACACACACAGTATATATGTGTATATACAGTATATATCTGTATATGTTTTAAATTTGTTGCAAGCAAAGGTCATTGGAAAAAAATACGATAGAGTGACAATCAGATCTCTTCGCCAAAAAATGTGACCATATTTGTGTTTCACAGGGTCAGATTTTTGAAACCTACAATATGGCATCTCTCTGGAAGTTGCCCGCCATCTTCATCTGTGAGAACAACAAATATGGCATGGGCACTTCAGTAGAGCGAGCTGCAGCCAGCACAGACTACTACAAGAGAGGAGACTTCATCCCTGGTCTCAGGGTAATGCTCTGTCTCATTTATTTTAACCTTTTTTTTTACCACAGGGTAGATTAACTGAGCACACAGGCTCTTTAACACCACTGCTAGCCATTCAGAATCTCAGATGGAACAATTTGGGATTATATACCTTGCTCATGGGTCCTCAACAGTATTTGTTAAAGAAGGGGAGTGCTTTAGTCATTCATTTCTTGCGCCCACATTTTCCCTGCTGGTCTGAAAATTCAATCTTGCTATCCCAGCTGACTCCTAACTAACTTAAAAAGTGTACTCTGCACAGAACTTTAATTGCTGTATTAAGGCTGAGTGGGAGCTCTGTTCTCCTCCTAAGTTTGTCATTCCTGTAGCTGGGTTTAGTTGTGTTAACAAGTTAAAAGCCTTATAATTATTGTTTAAGTGAATGGTTTTTCTATCAAATGAGAGATTTTGTTTGTCTATAAACGCATGTCATCGTTCAATATTGTCTGTCTCTGTTTTTAAATGATTTTGTTGGTGGGGGTTGTTGTCTTTCTACTTTTCCACATCACTTGCTGGAAAAGAGGCACACATTTATCTAATAAAATGGGGATATGTTCTTGTTTCCAGGTGGATGGGATGGATATCCTGTGTGTCAGGGAGGCCACCAGGTTTGCAGCTGATCACTGCCGATCTGGGAAGGTGAGCTAACAACTTGCATTGTATTAAGCAGTCAGTGTGGTGTTTTTTTTTCCCCAAACTGAATTAGTTTCTTTGTTTTTCTAATTCCACCTGTAATCAGGGTCCTATCCTCATGGAACTTCAGACCTACCGTTACCATGGACACAGTATGAGCGATCCTGGTGTCAGGTAATGCTCACCTCTCTTGATTATACCTTTGTAACTTGTGATTTCTGTGTAATTCATGCATTGATCGCTATTACTGCTTGTTTTTATGATTATCTTTAAAGCACTATTTAAACAGTATATGTATAGATTTTTTAATGAATAATAATCTCAATGAAGTTTGCTGACCTAGAAATGTTATCCGCACTCTGTTGCTGCCTTACTCCTGCTGTGTGCCACAGTAGTCTTCATGCACTCTCCTGCCCGCTGTAGTGGCTCTGCAATGCCCTGACCACAGCATAGGGATGGACTGAGCTCAGATACCAGTATTGTTATTGCCTGTTGGGCTGATACCAGGCTTAAATTGGTATTGGATTCCCCAATGCTGAAATCTGACACCCAGAGAAATGTGAACATATCAGAAATCACAGCAAAGCAATTCCATTTTCTGCTAGTTCGCATGCAGAAGGATGTTAGATCTCTAGTAAAGGGGATTATATCATTATATTTTTGTCCAGTAACCTCAAAATAATGATCTTAGTCTTAATGTTGTTTAGTGAAGATAATGTATTCTAGTACTGGTAATCAGGATTGTCCAGTACTTCAAGTTTAGCGGTCAGAATTGGTATCAGCTGTAGTATTGTGGTATTAGTGCATCCCTACCACTTCCCTGCCCCAATCTCTCCATCTCAGCTACCGCACACGTGAGGAGATCCAGGAGGTCCGCAGTAAGAGTGATCCCATCTCCTTGCTCAAGGACCGGATGCTCAGCAACAACATGGCCAGTGTGGAGGAGCTCAAGGTAGTTATATTTTCAAACTTAGAAACTGAAAATGTTACTACAGTGAGATGTCCAGGGTTACATTACCCTTGATGTTAGGGCTGGGCGATGTGACTCGAAATCCATATCACGATATATTGTCACATTTACCTCGATAATGATAAATGAAATGATAATTTGTTTATTTTTTTTACCTTGGTGCACAAATATTTCAGTCTCTATTAGTGTCATTGCCATTGCCTTTACACCAGAAATTAAAATGCATCCAACAACGCAAGCAAGTGGCAGGCTTCTCGAATAGTACTATACGTGTCAAAATATCATAGAAACATACATGTTGGATTTTCAGGATATTGATGGAACAGGAACGAGCGACACAAGGAATTAACTGTCAGTTTTAAAAGACGTGAATGTTGTGAGAGAAAGTGGCGTGCCCAGTTTAGGTGAGGGAAAGAGATCCAATTGAATGTGTATACTGGAGACACATTGTAATGTCAAATGTAATCCAGGTAAATTATATCTAGACACAATACAGATTCAAGATGTGTATTAATACCAGTTGTAAAGGGGGCCTATGTAATAATACCTAATAAAACAAAAAAATGTGTATAACCAGTTCTATCTTATCTTTTCTCTGTCTTATGTGTTCTGTCTATGTAGGAGATTGACGTGGAGGTGAGGAAAGAAATTGAAGATGCTGCTCAGTTTGCCACCACAGACCCTGAACCCCCACTGGACGAACTGTGCAACCACATCTTCTCTAACGAGCCACCGCTGGAGGTGCGCGGCACCAACCCCTGGACCAAGCTGAAGTCTATTAGCTAAAGTTTATTCATCCCTTCTTTTCTTCGCCTCTTCCCCACTATTCTTTATTTACTTGCTGCCCTCCCAAACAGTCTCGTTCTTAACATAAAGTCATGATTCACTCCCGGTCCATATACTGTACCCTAAACTAGTGCCTCAGACCCAGAGCATAATAATGTAAATTATCAGTTATGCCATTTTGAAACGTCAACAAGTAATTTAATGTTGATACTTTATGTTCATTTTAACAACAGGGGCCAAATTCACAATCATTTTCTCAGAGTAAAATTAACAAACACTGATAGGAAGAAAGTTAAGTGCTTAAATGCACTAAAAGGATAATGCCAGTGTTTTTAAAGTTTGTGCCAATTGTCTAGGTCGTCCCTCTCCTTTACATTATTCCTGATGGTGTTTACACACAGCGCAGTTGGAGATATCAGGGCTCATTTCCTACCTTGAGAAGATGCTATTTGCTGCCTCTTTCTTCTACTTTGAAATTACCGGTGCTAGATAATCCCTCACAGTAAACATGAAGCATTGCAAAATGACTGAGGGAAATGTAAACTAGACGTAGACAGTAGCTAGAACTCTAAATGACACCAGTATTCTCCTTTTTAAAACAACCGTAAGTGCAATTGTTGATTACTTAGTTACAGTGTTGCCAAATTCTTTGCCGAAGCCCTTATTTTTTTACTTGAGAATATTTAACTATTGGCTACCTCGCCTCATGTTGGGACTTCCATTTTACTTTCAGAAATATTGAATTAAGGGCATTGTCTTTGACAATCATTTGACACTACCCCAGCGTGAAGTTAACAGTGAAAGGAAAACATTAGAAATATGAACTTAGCTTCTCAAAATACCATTTATCCTAAAGGTTTTTTTTTTTTTTAAAGAGAAACTCAAGTAAATACTATTTCAAGAATATTAACCTCTATTTAACTTATTGCTGAGGGCAAAGATCACAAAAATAGCACTAAGGAGTTTTTTGGGTTTTATTTAACTTAAGAACGTTTTGTAAATCTGGCCCCAAGTGAATATATTTGGTTGACAGATCCTAAATTTGCTTGTTTGGCGGTTATCTTGGGTCATTTTCGAGGTGCCATTATCCATATGCCATGTGTCACTATCCATCCAAAAAGAGACCGCCTGGCCTGTGGAAATGGCTTTGTACTAACTCAAGTGAACATAATAAATTATTCTGTGTGAGTTAACTAATTCTTGTCATTTTCACATAGTCCCTTGTTACAAAGGCAGCAGGGTAAAAAGACAAACTTTAGACAAGTGTGACTTGGAAAGGACTGTTGTTACCCCATATGTTTTTCTTTGAATATATGTAATAAAAGGAGTAAAGAGTAAGCAAGGGAAATGCATCGGGTTTAAAGCATTTTCATTTATCTTGCCAAACCAAACATGTGCCTGGCAGATCTTGTTCTGTTGTTGCTAAGAAGATGAATGTGTCAAATGTCATGTTTGTGTAACACTCCAAGGTGAACAGGCAGACACTTAGGATCCCCATAGAAAAAATCTTTGTGATTCTATGCATCAAAGACAGATGTTTGAATACATATTCAGTGAGTGTGTTTATTCATATGTTAATTTTGGAGATACCTAGGTGTACTATCTTTGAGTTGTCTCATGTAAACATTACATCCTATTTACAATAACCTCGGATGAGCTCTTTTCCTGATTTCAACAAACCTGGATTAGAAAGCTAGATCATACTAAGCAGCTGGGATGCTAAGGCACATATGCACCTTATCCCATTTATGATGTATACAGATATATATATTTTCCCAAATATGTATATATTAAACAACTGTATGAATGACTGTAACCGGGATATGAGCTACTATCTGGAACAGCTGTGCATGTTAACACACTTTTACTCTTAGTCTCAATGTCTTCATCAGTCAAATCTTTCTGGTAGCTTTACTCTCTTTCAAATCAAACAGAGATGCTGGATTAATTATTTGTTCATCATTACCTATTATCTGCCATGTGTATTTATTGCTGAGAATGTGTTTTGTGATAAACATGCCAGCAGTGGTACATTTTAAATTGGAATTTACAGGGATACTTGGACATTTTGAATTTTCTTGGGCAAGTACTTGACCACATTGTGGTGAAAAAGTTTCACACCAACACCTCAGTTCAAAAAACAGTTCAAACCAACACTTGCTGCTAGCAGCAAGCTACCATTATTAGCTTGCAACTGTTGGCACCTATTGTTTAAGAAATTCTAACAATGCTTGCAATCCTTTAAAGGGTAGCAGGAGTAAGAAAGTCTTTTCTCTGTAATGTGACAAGTGCTTAATGAAATAAGATGATAAAATTAAATTCAGAATGTCAGTGTACCAGTTTTAATAGAACTGAAAAACACCTATGAGAGTCTTTGTGGTAAACTGTTACATTGCTGATGTCAGATTATACAAGGAAACGCACATGGAAACATTGGTTTTATCTGTGTACCCTTGTAATAAAATGGTTGGAAGGAGTATGCGTGCCCGTGTTTGTATGTACCTCATTTGCGAAAACTATAAAAATAGCCATTGCACTTGTATAAATGCAATGGGGCATGGTTTTCATGTTCATACCTTTCCATTTGGTTCTTCGACAGCCCCAATACAGATAGCTTCATCAGTCTGAGGATGAGGAGGATGTATTCCACTATGAAGAGGAAAGTTAATGTGCAGTCATGGCTGAAGATATTGGCACTAATTTTTTTTTCAAATGATGCACCATTTCTTCCAGAAAATTGTTGCAATTAAAATATATTTTGGTGTCCAAACATGTATTTCTGTGCAGTGGGACAAAATAAAAACAACAAAGACAAAATTTTGCATATATTCCACATAGAAATCCTAAAATGGCTCGGACAATGTTATTGGCACCATTTAGAAATGGTTACAATGATTTGATTTGAAGCAGGAGGTTCTCATTTACTGTGAAACTGAACTCACCTTGAATGGACAAAATAACTCATTCTGTTGTTTTATTTCACTGTGTACCACAATAAGCAGGGAGAGAAGAAAGAACACCAGAGATTTATCTGTTCCAGTCTGACGTGGTCAGACTGGAACCAAGGAATCTATAAAGATATTTAAAGTATGGGCAATGTCAAGGCTAGAAGTCTCATCTCTAGAGACCTTCCTTGTTTCTCTGAAACACTTGATACGTCCCTGAAATTGGGGCTTTAAAACCACCTTCAATTTTCATGTTACATAATGTATTCAGGTGTACATAAATATATATAATTATTTAGAGATTCAACTACAGTTGTGTGATTTTATTAACGTCTTTTTGTGCATCACAAATTTAATGGTGATTCAAAACCACACAGCAGGTCCAGCTTCAGCCCACATCCTCGAAAATTTGGATGGGCCTTGATGGATAGAACTCGTGCTTTTATTTTGAAATGCCGCACCGGATGAGGCTGCACAGCTCCTGCCAGATTGGTGGATGGTTGAGGCGGCTAGTGGCTAGTAGGTGCTCTCAAAGGAACGGCGGAATGGAAGTTTTGCCCCACGCGACCACAATGAAGGAGGTTTTCTGTGCGCTGTGCACTCTTCTCCTCATCACCAAAGCCACATCTGCAGAGGAAAGCGCAAATGTGAAAAACTCCCAGTGCCACAACTACGCGGGAGGACACGTCTACCCCGGGGAGGCTTTCCGTGTGCCTGTGTCGGACCATTCCCTGCACCTCAGCAAAGCGAAAAGTGAGTTCCCGAGACGTAGCATTATGTTGCATTGTCCACTGGCTGCAAACTACAAAAGGTGCATGGTAATTTTCCTCACTGACAACGCAGGTGCTGTTGCAGCTAGTGCTAGCTACAGCTTGGCTGTCCTGCAGCGGTGCCCCGTACAGTCAGAACAAAAGCAACAGCCAGCGAAATGTCAGTGTCTTTTTGTAGTTTATGCTATCACGTGATGGGCTGTGACTTTGGGTGTATTTCTGAGAAGGCAGTGTGGGGTTTTTATCGCCACTTTTAACAGTGGGCCTAACTTTTTAACAAACCACTTTGGTAGGACACGTCATTCTATGAATTTCAGTGGTTGTGTTCCTCCCTCCGCCCCTCCGGAGATATTGACGACTGAATCACTCCTGGCAGTGTGGCACAGCACCAAGCCTGGTTAATATCATAGACAGGTTAACATAGGAAGATTTTAGTATGACAGTGTTCCTCTAACAAGGGGGCGGGTGAAGTGTTGTTGACAGGAAGTGGAGAAAGCACTATAGAGGAAGTGGTGAAGCTCAATCATAATCTCTAATCTGTTATTTTCCCGCATAAAATAACAGAAATGACATTTGAACATTTGCACAAACAAAGAATAGGTCATGGATGATCCAAAGGACAGTTATGGTTGATACTCATGGTTTGATTAATTTTTTTTCCCACTCCAGTTTCCAAGCCTGCACCACACTGGGAAGGAACAGCTGTTATAAACAGTGAATTCAAGGAGCTGAAACTGTCCGACTACCGAGGCAAATATCTTGTCTTCTTCTTCTACCCCCTGGACTTGTGAGTAATGTTTGAGACAGACGTTCATACCATAATGACTTTACATTTGAGTTTTGGCTCTGAGGTTGTGGGTTTTTATGTGTATTTGTTTAACCTTTTTGCAGCACGTTTGTCTGCCCCACTGAGATCATTGCATTCAGCGACCGTGTGCACGAGTTTCAGGCCATCAATGCAGAGGTGGTCGCCTGCTCTGTTGACTCCCAGTTCACCCACCTGGCCTGGTAAGCTTTCCATCCCACTAAACATACTCAATCTACACTTCTATACATCTGGTTTTCCTGTCAAATAATAGAAACCATTGTAGCCTGGCTGAGTTGGTGCCATGATGGAAATACTTGAGAATTTTCTTTTCTATTTCAACCATATGTTAAGAATCTGTTGCATTTTATTTTAGAAACAAGCCATGCTTTTGATTTTAGTGTGGAAGAAAATTGCTTGCTGCAGCATTAATACCTGCACTTGTTTACCTGTTGTACATGAATGCATCAGCTCTTTGTCTTTCCATGTTGGAGACAACTGAACCCTCTCTCTGAAAGCCCTCACTTGTCATGGCATATTTGTTTTTATGGCTGATTGGTCAACTTTGTTTTTTAATCATAATGCAATTATAAGATCTTTCTCATTTGTTTATATCACATAAAAAACATTTGGATGTCAGCATAGTTTAAGGGACCATGATTCTGCTCTACTGACTGTCCCTTAAAAACAGTTTGACCCTTCATCTTCTGTGGAATAGCAGGGAGAAAGACTGAAACTTAATGAGCTAGTTTCTCTCTTGCTCTTAGTCTTAATAGATGATTTTTTGGGTAGATGTGGGGTGTGTGAAAAAGTTGTTTGCCATCCAAACCTTTGTTATGTGCTCTCCCTCTCTCGCTCCTCAGCATTTCTATTGTCTTGATAATGTTGTAGCCTGATTGTTTGTTTTTGGTTTGATTAATTTGTGCTCCTGCCCTCTTGGCTAAAATTAAAGACATTTTGGATCACAGTAGAATGAAAGAGTCTGAGGAAATGTACACACACAGGTCTGTTTTTCTAATATTTCTTGTTATCAACAGGATCAATACCCCCAGGAAGCAGGGTGGACTTGGGCAAATGAAAATTCCACTGTTGTCTGACCTCACTCACCAGATTTCCAAAGACTATGGAGTCTTCCTGGAGGACCAGGGACACACACTCAGGTACAGCATCACATGTATACATACATTACATTGTAGATCATTAACTTCATATGAGTTGAGTTGCTGCAGGAGTCAATAAGAGCTGATTGGTTATAGGAACAGGTGTGAATGATAGGTGGGGATCGTTTCAACATCTCTCCTCGGTCTTCCTATATAGTCCACATAATCATGGACATACACCAGCTTTCATACAGCTGTGGTATGTCAGAATTTCCAAAACTGTAGTTTGTCTGGCATCAATATCTGTATCTTTCTGTAACATCTTGAACTGCCTGCGAATCAAATTTGTTGCTTTTACTAACTTTTTTGAAATGTGCATCTAAATTGCCCCACTACATGGGGATTTTTCCTACCGAAAAAGTGGAAAGATTTATACAAGGGAACGTTACTGTGTTTTTCACTTGTCTCACTTGTCCCATTTGTCCTTGTCTTTCTCAGGGGGCTCTTCATCATTGATGACAAAGGTGTGCTGCGGCAGATCACCATGAACGACCTGCCAGTGGGACGATCTGTGGATGAGACTCTGCGGCTGGTCCAGGCCTTTCAGTACACTGACAAACACGGTGAAGGTACATGAATCTCAATGTTAATTACAATTTTAATAAATGTCATACATCCATTTTGTTCCATTGTTGTGACAGAGTCATTCAGTAGCACAGTGAAACTAATAGCTGGTTTTCAGAGGATGCTTTGAGCCGTTGCTCTTAAGGTACTGACTGGAATGATGTCATTTTTTCAGTTTGTCCAGCAGGCTGGAAGCCAGGCAGTGACACAGTGAGTATCACTGGTTGATAACATGTTCTAGTGTATGCGGTTGTGGTGTAGGTATGCATTTGGTATGTTAAGAAATATTTCTTGTGTTCTAATGCAACACATTTTCTCCCACAGATTATTCCAGACCCTTCGGGCAAGCTGAAGTATTTTGATAAACTGAACTGACCTGCCTTTCTGTGTTACCAGTCTGTGAAAGCCACCACTCACTAAAAGTTCAAATAAAGACCTTTTCGTAAGATGCTGTCTTGTCTGGTCCTTAGGAATTTACCAGCTCATCTGACTGAAACACCACAGGAAATGGTAACTGAGTTCATGACTTTCGCTTTTTAACCCTGAAAGTTTCAGAGGCTGCACCACACTGGGAAGGAACAGCTGCCACTGACGGTGAATTCAGTGAATGTTTGGCAGATTCTCTGAGGCGGCAAGCCAACAGCTGATTACAAAGTATTACAGAACTGGGCAATAAAACGATAAAAGAAGCAGTGATGAAATACGATTGTAGTCAGACATGTTACCATACTTGCTGGGGGTCACAATGACTATTTTGAACTTGCTCAAGCACAGTCAATCAAAATTTTTACCTTTCCAAGTGCAGGTTGAGTCAGCCACCCTTCACTGAGTTTTTATTCGGAGAATGAAGAACAAATATTTAGGGGTGTTCTAAGTACAAATTACAAATTTTGAGTAAGTTTTTCCATGTATTTTTAGGAATTTATCAGCACCTCAGAGAAGCTGAGTTTGGACATTGCCAAAAAAAGTCAATACATGTTAAATGTGAATTCCATTGGAGCTTGTTATTCTGACAGTTGCCTAAAATTTCCCACAGTTGTTTTTTTTGAGAGTTGAGTTGTTGGCTCTCAAGGTAAAGTTAAGTCCAATGGCATTATGAAAATGCACTGCCTGAGGTGGATGAAAGCAACGTTAGCCATATTCCTGTACCTACATGAAACTTTTTTTTTTTTTGCAGAATTCTAGATAACATAGGAACAGGAAAGTGAAAGTGTAGTAAATGGCAGCCACAGCTGACAAGAAAAGCAGTGCTCAGAGGACAAAATGCAAAGTAAAAGACTAGTGGTGTGTGTTAATTAATGTGCCTAAGCTTCTGTACTGCACATTGGACAGTTGACTGCAAGTCTATTTAATCTTCCTCTACTGAAGCTTGTGGAGAAAACAGTGTCGGTGGATTTTATGAAACTGAACTATTAAAAAGCTGAAGACAGCTACTGGGGTGGATCTGAATTTTGTATGTTAAACGGTTCAGGAACACTGATTTTGGAACCGCCTGCTGTAATTTAACATTGAGTAATTGAATATACAAATGAACCACCTTTTTATAAAGAGGGAGAAACATTCATGCTTAACCTTGAGCTTTAGGGCCTTGCATGAAGAGGCCATGATAGGAAGTGTAACTAAAATACATGCAAAAAAACACACTAAATGGCAGGTTGGTTAGGGAGCTTGTTGGTTTCTTCCCTGGTACTAAAGGTAGCAAAAATAAAACTTGCATACTGGCCTGTTTCAAAGACAGGTATTGAAAACTGGCCAACTATAGCTACAGGACTCTGTTCAGTGCCCTCAAAAAGACATGCCAGACTGCTTTTTATTGTGCTATCTGGTAATCTGTTATGCAGTCATTTGGCCACACCGGGCCCTAAAGCAGTAAACGGTCAGTGGCAGGCAGGTTGCCTTTTCTTTAGCAAAGCACCAGAGGGCAGGGATGTGATGTGAGAAGCAGCAAACTCTAGTTCAGATGGGGACTATCCAAAGACTCCAGCACTGTGCAAGTAAAGTTTGAGTTAGGTAAGGTAACCCTAACCCCATCAGTACAAAATCTCAAATGCATACACACAAAAGGCACTTTCCTGGGCTACCATCAATGCTACTTGGTAACTGTAAGTTTAGCCATGTTTCCAAACATGCAGCATTTATGGCACTGGACTTGGATTTGTCTAGCGGCTGTTTGGCCTCATGAATCTGTTTAAGTAAGAGTGTTTTCCAGGTCAACCAATGACAAATCTCACCTCATGCAGTTTGTCATAGTGTTGGATGGTAGATGTCATCATGTGCCTTATAAACAAAACTTATATAGCCAGTAGTTAACCAATTAATCTACCTCCTGCTCATTCTTAGAGTGATGACCTGAACAAATTCATTTTTCACCTTTCTTATGGCAGGAAAATGGACACAGCATTCAAAGTAATTGTTCATAATGAACAATATGAAAGGTTACAAACTTGTTTTTAAACATAGTGGAGGTGAGATGTCAGCAGAAAGCTAACCATATAACTAGCCATTGTATAAACATAAAGTGGCCATCAATAAAAACGTATTTCCTATCTTAAAAAAACATGACTTTGTGTTTGTGTGTCTGTGTCAGTGCGTCTCTGTGAATGTTTGCAGAGCAGAAGCAGAAGTGACCTACTGAAAAACAATCAGACAATCTGAATCTTTTATTTCTGTGAGAAAGAGATTTCACACTTTTTCCACATATAAGTTACTCTTTACTCAGCTGTGTACCCATACTATATGTGCAGCCAGGTGGTCTCATCTATGTACTCATCTATACTAGGCCAAGTTAATATTTAACTTCTCAACAACATTCAAGTCAGGCACTGTGACCAACATAAAGATAAGCAGTTACAGGAAAAAAACAGAGGCATGATCTAAAGGGCTGTTTGCCCAAATATGGATTTCTGAACACATTTACTTCCTCATAGGAATACATAAAAAGGGTGGAGGTGCTCAGTGAAGCCACTACACTTTGTGTGAAGGGGCCAATGCAATTGTGCATTAGGTTTTCTAAATTTACTGTCGGGGGGTGAACTCCTGAGGAGCGAATGAAGAAACAGATTTTGCTTACTTTTACATTCAGAGGACTAGTGAGGAAAGGAAAAAAGAGTAAAAAGAGAAAATGGACAAGTTTATATTACGGAAGGCCGAACCCAAGGACGTGTCAGATATCTTGCGACTCATAAAGGTAAGCTAAATGGCATAGCCTAACATTTTGTCAACCAAAAAGATATGTGGCCTATTTGCTGGCAAATCAACTAAATATGCTAATTCACTGAGGTTCTAGTTAAAATTTAGTCATGTTTCCTCAGATGTGGGATAGGCACAATTCATTTGCTTTATTGCTTCCTTTCTCTCTTTTCACCTTTTAGGAACTTGCTAAATTTGAAGAGATGGAGGAGCAGGTCATATTGACCGAGAAAGGTGCTTTATTTTACCCTTCAATATATTTAACTATGTTCATATTTTATACACATATTTACCTATGTTTTTATTCTATTTACCTAGATGTATATATTCTTACAAAGAAAATAAAGTTAGGTCAATGTCTCACTCTTAGATCTACTTGAAGACGGCTTTGGGGATCATCCGTTCTACCATTGTTTTGTTGCTGAAGTTCCAAAAGATCAACAGAGCTCAGAGGGTAAAAACAAACAAACAAATAGCCATGCACTTAACATTCTAGAATGTGAGAATCATACAATAAGCTTCTTTTATGTTTTTTTTGTAGGATACACTGTGATTGGCTTTGCCATGTACTACTTCACATACGACCCTTGGATTGGGAAGCTGCTTTACTTGGAGGACTTCTATGTCATGGAGGAGTTTAGGGGTAAGGCAGGTTGACATGTCAGATGTTATATGATGGGTGGTAAAGGTTAATCAGTTCTGGAGAGGCTGTTGCAGCAATAAGGGGCATTTTAACACTGTCCCCTAAACTGCTTTAGTTGCAGTCTGTATATTTAATCTGCTGTCTTCTCTCCAGGTCTTGGCATTGGTTCACAGATACTGAAGCTTCTGAGTGAGGTACAGTAGTCCACATAGTGGCTCTTCATTTGGTGATAGGTTGAACTTCATTTTGACTGCATTCTGTACTCCATTTGCTGCTTCTAGTAATGTTTTTCTTATCTGCTCCCCCTCAGACAGCCGTGAAGACCCGTTGTAGCAGCATGCACTTCATTGTAGCAGAAAACAACAAGCAGTCTATCGAGTTCTACAAGCGCAGGGGAGCAGCTGATCTCTCCTTTGAGGAAGGCTGGCGTCTTTTTGCGATTGATAAGGAGGAGCTGCTAAAAATGACTTCCAAATAGAGCTGACTGACTTGTACTGATTACTGATAACAATGATCCTGTTTTGCTGTCAGTAATTTGGCAGTTTCAATAAATACATTTATCAATCGACTTTCCTCCATGCATGTTACCTTCAATATCAATTTCTGCTGGTCTAAAATTTAGAAAGACTTCTGCTTGTTGGTGATGCGACCTCAAGGTCACACAACTCATGCTAAAGCTCTACCTCATGTTTTGCTTTATTCTACTTACTTATTATTCTAATTTGTGTTTTGTTTTTCCATCTTATGTTATGCAGCATGTCTAGCCATGAAGATTAAATGTGGACTTGTTTTGATAAGCTCAGAGAAAAACAAGTGTTCAAAGTTTCTAAAATGCTTTTGTCCTAAAGCTAGCCTTAGTTTACTTGTTCAAGATATATGTTTTTAGCGTATTTGTTCATTTATTGTCAAACACCATGCTCAAAATTGAATAAGAAGGTATTGTTTGAGTAGCACTTTGTGAATAACAGGGCAAAGTTCCCCCATAAAATTCCTTGCTTGATAAAACGAAAGAAGTGAACTGTGTTTTTATCTAAGCTTGCCATGTGCAGCACAGCAGAATGATAAGGGTGTTTATTTATTCTTAATAGTCAGATGTTCTTCATATTTTAACAACTGAAAAATTCTCACGTACCTTTGATTCATGGATATATGCATAGAAATATTTATGTTTTGCACTGACATTTTTGTGACTGAAAGGAAATGTAGGGCTTTAATCACATACATTTTCAAATAAATAGCCTGTTGAATTCAAGGGTACCCAGGAATGAATCCTGAGGCATGCCACTGCAGACACCTAACCAACATGAAGTGAGCCCATCAGACTGCACACACTGGACCTACCAGCATGGCAGATGCTATAGCCAGGCCTCCTGACAACACCTGAAGCTGATCTGTCCCTACCCAACTCCTTTACAACAAGAATAAGGGCTTTCCTGGGCACTGCCTTGTCTGTCACCCCAGCTAGAGCAAAACACCAGCTTTCACTTTGCTTTTTAATTTATGGAATGAGGTGATTACTAGCCTACTACTAGTAGTAGTAGTAGGCCTAATAATAATAATAATAATAATAATAGAAATTTTGTTTACTAACATAACGTAAGTAAATCTCACCAAATACAGACTAATTCAATTTATATTCTGGTTATTGTACATTTTACTGGGAATTCAGAAGCAATGCATTGATTTTGCTATGATTATAAATTATGAAATGCTTGAATCTGAAGTGATGACACTTACCTCCCTTTCAATGGTTTAAATTGTTGGCGGGCAGACTGAAAACCACTGACCAGCATGTATGAAGTGGAGGGTAAACCTACCTAAACTCATTTAAAAGACACCTTTTTAGCCTTACATATATCTTTGTGATGAAACTGATATAAACAATGGGGTCTTTAACTGAGAAAAATCATAAGTCAGCGCTTTTCAGAAAATATAATTGCGGTTTGTTTAAATGGTGGATGTTTGCCTCATCATGATGATCACCGTCTCGAGGTCATAGTTTACACACCTTTTTTTATTTTCCACTACATCACTGCAGACGAGACTATTTTTGGCCAACTGAAATACAGCTGCTAACAAAACAGCCTGCACCTTATGGGGACTAACTGAACTAAACGCTGTGAAATGTCGTGTTTGAACACTTCTTGGCTTGAGCGTGGTTTCAGAAAGTATGGCCTGTTTGGTGACTGCCAGTGTGATTTCCACCACAACCCTTCCGCATTTTCCTGCTAGTCTCAGGCTGTGACGTGTAGTGCTGACGGCGGCCTCGGAGCTGGAGGAGCAGGGGGCTGTAGCATGACAAGATTTGGCTCTAGACGTCCTGCTTTCAGCGGAGCTCCAGAAACAGCCGGCCCCTCCTTCTCTGCTCCTCTCTGGCCCGCCCAAATAACACAAAATTCCCGATTGAATCCTGCCCGAGTCTGGGGAAACCAGGCGGCCTGGGAAACCGAGAAGCGGAAAGAGGCCATCCGTGCAGCATAAATCTGGTATGCAGGCCGTTTTGCTCGTAGGGCGCCCGTTTACAGAGAACCGTTGGCCTTTATGCGCGTATATCTCTGTGTTATTGCATGCGTATTGTGATTTGTTTTATTCTGTCGGAGAGGCCGTAAAGGGCTGGGCCTTTTCTTCTCAGGCCCAGGCCTCAATAGAGGCCATAATCGGTAATTCAGGCCTAGCCGGATAGCTAGCCATCCTGGGGAAAATAATGAGAGGGTATTCATTGTCTGGTCAAAGCAATTGTAATTAATTTTTTGCATCGAAGTGCACCCATGTCTGCAACGGAAGAATTGTACATGTTTTCGCCACCTCAATTAAATATTATCAATGTTTATTAAAGTTCATATTCGTCCAGACATCAAGCTAACAAAATGGCGCACGCTTCTGTGTTGAAAATCGGTTGTGGAGAAGGCGTTTGTGGAGCCCTCCTCCTCCCGCTAGCTAGCTAGCTAGCTATCAGAGCCATATCAGCTTTCATGCTCCGCGGTGAAAATTTACTTTCCTCCCTACTTTAGAGAGTACATTGAGTGTGTATGTGCAGTCAGCTGTCTCCTAAATGCATGTTTTGAGCATTAGGTTGGTTTTGGTGTCTGTAAATTAGTGCTGCTTGTGTGATCAGTTGGGAGATGTAAATCGGTTCATTGGTCATCATCACGCTGTATTTAGACTTGCATGGAGCTGCAGTGGATTAATGCAGATAGTCTGTCCATCCTTGCTGGGTTTAATTCATAGCAGCATCTTTCAACACACCGCTGCTGCTGTGTTGTGCGCCACATCTCCACACCGTTGTCATTTTCCACCTGGAGGTGGGGGATGGTACATGCAGTGGAAATTAAATGGCACCCCGGCTGCATCGCTCACATCAGTGTTTACATCTCGGTACCCGTGTGTGTCGCATTATATCAGGTTTACACCTCAGCCTTGTGGAGATGAAGCCAACTGGGCTGTACGGCTTGTCTTTGAGAAATCACTGTAGCTGTTAGCTGAAGTAATGGTGCAATTATGGACGTCTCTAATGCCACTGATCCTCTCATTTGCTGTCCTTTGCCGCAGACACAATCAACGCTGCATAAAATATCCAGCTTATCAAGTCATCTAGTCTGCTATTGAGTCTTAAACTGTTATTTTTCCTAAAACAAGTTCACAAGTTTGACAGATGATTACACTGGCTTCCAATGCAAATTACTTGAATCATTAGATTATTTTGATACTGTGTAATTTGCCCTCTTTCAAGATATGTTGCTTGCTTCTAGAAGATTCTCAAAACAGATGAAAATTGGATTGCATTGTAAACAAATTAAATTATTATTATGCCAGATTCTTTTTTTTAACTTTTACTTTTGAGGAAAACAAGATGCTAGATTGGATAAAACTTAGATGATCCCCGTGGGAAATTGGGTCATCTCAGCAGCAAAAAATAGGATACAGCAAGTGAAACAGGATATAAATAGAACAAATGGGATGATATCAAAGGTAACACAGCCAACAGTTACATTTGTAATGTATTAATTAAGTGGAAGTGTGTGGACAGAATGTGCAAAATGTGCATCATATTCATATTAACAGATCCACAGAAGGGCAATACATATGTACACAAAATAAACTCAATACCAGACTTGTTAAGATGGATGTTTTTTGCAGTGAGGGCCCAGCTCAGGCTGTGGTCTCCCAGCAGTGCAACAGAAGGCCAATGAAGTTTATTTCTTTATCACGTGAATCACATGCTATCTTCAAATTAACACACACTCCATGTTTGTGTTCATGGTCCTCAACGGAGCATGCATAACAAGCACACTCTGGCTTTCACTGGGTAGCCTACATCTGTGAAAGGAAATTACACAGTTCTGCGTAGGTTAAAAGCATGATGTTCAAATTATGTCCAACATTGTTGTTCTGTTATAAATTATACTTGATCTTTTGAATCGCAATCGCATCAATTGCCAAGTACACTCGCATGAATTTGGCTTGGTGACATTGGTGCAGAGACATGTTGACTACTTGCAGAGTTTAACAGTGCTAACACACAGTACAAAGGAACACAGAACCGCACACAGTGCAAAGGGACAGTGCACGACATACAGTGAGCAGCAGACGATACATATCACGCTACATATATATATTCAACAGCTATGTGCGTTTGAGCAAGGTGTGGATTATGGTGCAGTTGGAGAGGAAAGCGAATTGGGTGATCTGTAGTGCATTGGTCCAATGTACTACGAGGAAGTTATACTGAATAGAATGAGATGCATGGAATAATGTATCAGCATGGGAAAACGCGTTGTTAAAAAGCAGCAGTCTGCAAAACAGTTGTGCAGACATACGAAGTGAAGGATTGTGTAAAAACTGCTTCAGCAGTAATAAATAGTATGGTAATAAATGGTTACAGTAATAAGGTTTACAAACAGTTGTATGGGATGGTGAGGCGGAGTCGAGATTGTGGGCTTGAATGATGTCTTGATGTTTTGTACATTTTATGTTTTCAACATCTTTGGTTAGTAAAGATCTAAGCCTAGCCTTAACCTTTCATCATATGCTTTTCAGCTCTCCAGTGACAAATGCAGTGCGAGGACAATGGATGAGGATGACACCAGGCTTGCAATACATTCTCAAGAGCCTAAAATAATCTTACACGGATCGGGTAATTGGTCATACTGTAATTAACGTTTGTTTGCATTTACCACATAATATACGGTATGTTTGTGGGTATGTGTGAGCTCCACTGAACATTGTAATGTTGGGATACTTCAAGAAGAGGGATCCTTCAGTTTGGCAGATAACTGTAAAAAAAAATGTAATGGCATAAGTTAATCAAGTGTTGTTCGTAATGAGATTATGATGTTATGGCTGCTGTGTATAATTATATTAAAGAAGTTATTATGGCTGCAAGACATCCAAAGGAACCAGTATCCAAGACATACCATTCAAAACACTCAAGAATAACACACAGTTCCTTTTCACTGTTAAATGGTTAATCCTGCTTGTTCCAGATGAGGGTGGTGCCGGTGGGCAGGAGTTTGTTGTGGAGCTACAAGAGACTGTGTTGGTGTCAGAAGGCGAGGGGGAAGGAATGGCGGTTCACAGGTTTGCCCCCGACGAGCTAGTGATCCAGGATGCCGTTGAGGATGTGGTGTCTGAGTATGTGCACTGCGATGAAGATGAAGACGTCGCTGTAGAAACCTGCGTGATGGCCCTGGAGGGCGAGGAGGAAGGCGTTGCCATGGGAGACATCCCTGAAGATGGGCTGGATCCAGAGCAACAGGAGGAGGACCAAGACGGCTGTGGAGATTATCTGATGATATCTTGTAAGTTTACCACTTCTATTAGCTCTTGTAGAGGTGTAGTGTTTATGCTATTACCAAAAAAAAACAATAGTGGTTTTACAGGTTATAGGCTGTTCTACATTAGAGAAAAAATGGTTTGTAATGCAATAGTGAAAAGTGGTTTTAATATTAGTTTGTTTTTTAACCACCTATTGTTGAATACTCAATTCTGATTGGTCAATGAACGCTTTCTGAGGTCTGATATTACTGAACAACAGATCACTGGTTCACATCTAATATTATTCTGCAGTCGAGAAGTGCAGTCGATTATGTTGATTTCAAATCAAATGAACTCGCGACACCTTGTGCCAAAAAGACGTGACTCCGTTCTGCTGGAGTATTTTTTGGTGGGAGCTTGGAAATTGCTTTAGCTTGTAATAAATCATTATAAATCAATATTTTGTGTCAAATGACAAATATCTTTGCTACATAGCCATGTAATGAATAGCCACAGTGATACCTTTTTAGTATAAATTAAATGTTTAAGATCAATTACATAGGAAGAGTTTTCAAGAATGAAACTTTGGCCTATCTTATAACTGGCTAGCATAACTTTGCAGTGTGGCAGTGTCCTTGGTGTACTGCTGCCTCTAGAGGTTACGCCTGACTGCAGACAACGGCTACGGGCTGATTGGGATGAAAATGGGACAAGACACGTTGGAAGCAATGGTGGAAATATTAATCAGCGCCTTCATTTTAAGCCATGATTTTATTTTGTTGGGACTACTTCTAAGCTGGACATCTGGTTCGAAAACAAATGTCCACCCAGCCAATCAGAATCAAGTATTCAGTCAATTTTGTCTGAAATAGTAGAAAAGTTGCATAATCCAAAAAAAAAAAGGTTTCAGTTCATTGCAGTCATTGTTAAATAAATGGAGATATCCTCCATTAATTTAGGTATTTAAACAACTGATACGGGTGGCAGAATTTACGATGTTTTCACCAGCTCATGGATGGCTGATCACTCAAACCTTTACCTCTGTAATGATATGTGATGTGTAGCTCTCTAGTTTTACAATGTCCTTCTCCCTTTCTCTTTCCCCCCACAAGTGGACGAGGCTGGTAAAATGGTGTCCGATGATGGAACTGAGGTAACAGTGGAGGGGGCTGTGGAGGATCAGGAAGTGGAGAAGGATGAGGATGGGCAGGAGGTGATAAAGGTGTACATCTTCAAGGCCGACTCCGGGGAGGACGACATGGGTGAGTCGCAAGTCCTCAGCGTCCCCGGGCAGGACTGATGGAAGCTCAAACTGTACCAGCAACACCCAAAATCACAGTAAAGAATGCCCTGTTAGATATTATGGCTTTTATACAATGGTCACCACATGTACTCTGAAAGGTTTTCTTCAAAGTGGCATATATGCATAAGAATAAAAAATGGGGGGTTGGGGGGACAGTTAAGTTTGGTATTTAGCTCCAGTTACCACCATTGGCATAGCAACCGATAAATCACAGATAGCCATGTTTTATGGAAATGAACAGCACAGTTTTGACCAGATTGCTTGGCTGAAACTAGCTGTTGTGTAATGGACAATACAATTCCATGATTGCATTGTAAAGGGTTAGGTTAACCCTAATTTGTGTAATTGTGCAATACAAATCATTGAGGATGGGTAAGTGCAGTTGTTTTGACTATGTGAGGATTTATTAAGTGTTGGTTCTACAGGAGAGTCAGTTGACATCAGCGATGGCGACACGGAGAGCGTGGCGCTAACGGAGTCTTCGGGCCAAACACTCAGAGAGAAGATGGTTTACATGTCTGTGGGGGATTCTCATCACAATCAAGGAAACCATGGTGAGTCGGTCAAATCTAACAAGCAGTTTCCGTTGCATAGGGATGATTGTCATGAAACTAAACGTCGCTATGACACATTGGTTTTGTACATGTTGGGCTCATCTGCAGGTGGGTCCAAGGTGACTGATGAGGTTTATATGGAGGTGGTGGTAGGAGGTGAGGAGCCAGTAACTCACGACCGCTCGTATGACAGTGTGTCTCTAAGCAAGGACTTCATGCCTGTGGCCTGGGCAGCTGCTTATGGTCAGCACCCCATCTACTAAATTGATTTCAAAACAACACTGGAAGCCTGTTCATCATACCATGTCTCTTTGTGTCGCAGCTTAAGAATTACAGATGCCAGTTTTTGTGTTTTGTTTTAATGACATCCTGTCGCTCGCACAGGTGCCGAGGATAGCGAGAGTTGTGAAAACCGAAATGGTGCAGCCAGCGCTCTGCTGCACATCGATGAATCGGACGGGGTTGACGAAATAAATAGACAACGCAACAAGAACAAGAGGCGGTCGGAGCCTCGGCAGGTCCAGACAGGTAAGGGGCAGTGGAAACTTAACGGATATGTGAGTTAGCCTGTGGGGGTGCTGTGGCTGGAAGGCCGCTAGTGTAAATTCCCAGACTAGTTGCAAATCTGAATGATGAATGCTCTTCAGTTCCTCAATGGCAACCATTTTACCACCTTGAGGAAGGCCTTTAGTTCCCAGCTGCTCCAGTGGAGCTGCTCAGTGCCCAACAGCAGAAGACTGTGGTTACACTAGGGATGAAATATGTTCCCCCCCTGTTGACAGGACTTGCTTGTTAGTCATTTGCCTTCTCAGTCCAGCTGCTGTGTTTCTCTGTCACCAGTTTATCCTGTTGATTGTGCAGAGGAATGTTTTAAAGATGCCGCTGTCCATGTGTGCATTGACACTTTGATATTGAGTAACACACAATGATACCCTGTGCAGTGTGCACGGTCCCATTAGTTGCTCTCTCAATCACTCTCTGTGGGCAAGGCTGTGCAGTATCAGTACATCGACCACCAGTTCTTCTGTCTGTCCCAGCAACGGCTTCCCCGGGGTTGCAGCTTGACTCACAGTGGCAGCTCGTTCTTGCTTCCTTTGCTAATGTGTGCACTCTGATAAAATGCTGTCATCCGTTGCATTTGACAGTGGCATTCTTCTCTGAAACGCATTCCTCTCTGCCGCCATAGTTACCTCAGCTTTTGGAAATAAGAGTTCACAGGCTAAGTGGCTAATATGTTGGCCTTCAACAACAAGTTTTTGTCCACACTCATTACAAACAGTCACTGTTTAGACAACCATGATTCTGGCCATGTTTTCATTTCTCTCTCCCTCTTGTCATTTCCCTCTAGCCATCATCATCGGTCCATATGGCCAGCCTCTGACAGTATACCCCTGCATGCTCTGTGGCAAAAAGTTCAAGTCAAGAGGCTTCCTGAAACGCCACACCAAGAACCATCACCAGGATGTTCTGACAAGGAAAAAGTACCAGTGTACGGACTGTGAGTTCACCACCAACAAGAAAGCCAGCCTCCACAACCACATGGAGGGGCACACTCAGAGCAGCAAGGCCCCCTTCGAGTGTGAAATGTGTGGCAAGGAGTTCCACCAGCAGGCGGCGCTATTCTCTCACAGACTGCAGCACCACCACCGGGAGCCCAAGAGCCAGGCGCCTCCACCAGCCACCAAGATGCATAAATGCAAGTTCTGTGACTATGAAACTGCTGAGCAAGGACTGCTCAACCGGCACTTGTTGGCTGTTCACAGTAAAAGCTTCCCGCACATCTGTGTGGAGTGTGGCAAGGGCTTCCGACACCCTTCGGAGTTGAAGAAACACATGCGCACGCACACAGGGGAGAAGCCTTACTCCTGCCTCTACTGTGACTACAAGTCAGCCGATTCCTCGAACCTCAAGACGCACATCAAGACTAAGCATAGCAAAGAGATGCCATACAAATGCGAGCGCTGTTTCCAGACCTTTGCCGAGGAGGAGGAGTTACTGCAGCATGGACTGACACATGAGGAGAATAAGACCCACCATTGTGCCCACTGTGATCACAAGAGTTCCAACTCCAGTGACCTGAAACGCCATATCATATCCGTTCACACCAAGGACTATCCCCACAAATGCGCCGTCTGTGGTAAAGGCTTCCACCGGCCATCTGAACTGAAGAAGCACTCGGTGTCCCACCGCACCAAGAAACTCCACCAGTGCCGGCACTGCAACTTCAAAATTGCAGACCCCTTTGTTCTCAGTCGCCATATCCTGTCTGTCCACACTAAGGAGCAACAGGCCTCTCCTGAAAAGAGTGAGGTAAAGAGGACGGTAGAGACACATACTCCTGTTGCAACACCTAAAAAGGCTGCACCCAGCAGTGCCAGCAGCTCTGCTGCACCCACTAGGGTCAGCGCAGCCAGCTTGGCCAGCAGCGTGACTGTGGTTATTGGCAAGGGGCAAAAAGAAAGGAGAATCTACCAGTGTCAGTACTGTGACTACAGCACTGGGGATGCTTCAGGCTTCAAGCGACACGTGATTTCCATTCACACAAAAGACTATCCCCACCGCTGTGAGATCTGTTCGAAAGGCTTCCGAAGACCCTCGGAGAAGAACCAGCATATCATGCGCCACCACAAGGACGTGGTGCAGGCAGAGTGACTGACAGGGCCAAATACTGTGCCACCACAAAGAACACTGTTGCAGCCACCATCACACCACAATCACTGCAACCTCAGCACTACACTTGATTCACATTAAAATAATGTGATGTGTGTGCGTGCTGCACTTAGTCCGTTTTATTGTTTCGCTCTTTTTACGACCCTCAGCCTAATGTTCGTTCAGAAATGTATAAATATGTACATAACATTAATGCTCTTCAGAATAGGCAACAGAACCCCTCCATAGACTTGCACTTTTAACTGCATGTCCCTTGCTGGTGACAGTGTGCATGGCAGATTGTGCAGATGTCTCTGGTCTGTTTGTAGATACACCTTTTTTAATTTTGCAGGCAGCAATCAGTTCTAAATCATGATGGTCCTAATTATTTGTCTCACAACTGAAACGTTATTTGCAAAAGGTTTGCGTCGTTTTGTTAAAATGGAGTTAGGTTTTCTGTACTAAACACAGCAGTATGGTTGAGGAACCTGTTTCCAATAGCACTTGCCAACTTGTTGAAGATGATGAATGCAGTAATTAAGTCATGTATGGTATTTACATGTATGTATGTATGTTTGTGTGTGTGTGTGCGCGCGCATGTGTGTATGAGAGAGAGCGAGAGAGAATGACAGAAAAGTATCTATTGTGCTTCCCGGTGCTCTGATCCCACCACTCTGTAACATATTGCTTTTTGTTTTGTTAACAAAAAAACACAAGGCTGGCTATGTACAGCACCCAGAGAAAAAATACCAATCATTCTCAGCTTTGGTTATATGGGCCTATGGACATGAAAAACACAATGAAATAGTGGATGTATCATGGTAGTGAATAAAAGTTCATATATGCACCCATATTGCAATGCTATCAGTACCCCCCAACGCTTGATCATTACACACTTGTCTGAAATTTCTGTTGCAATGCAGTACGAGTCGTTCAGAATGAGAATGCCCAAAGCAGTAGAGAGATGAAGCCCTGACTGACAGTATTTTTGGATCCAACATCAGAGTAGAATTACATTCATTTGCAGACGCAGGCCTTTTTTGTGATCAGAGAAAAATGTATGTCTAGCTTTCAACAAAGATTAGTGATGACAAGCTGTTCGAGCGGCTGGTTCCTTTACCTATGAACAAACTTGTTTTTCATATGGATTGACATGGCAATATACTTTTAATCATGGACTAAGTGTATTCTGCAAGCACCAGTATCTGTGGATAAGAGCTGATACCGATATTAGGCTGGTATAAAAAAAGAAAAAAACATTGGCAAATATTAGCCAATCACATCAGTGTACCAATATGTCTGTCTGGCCTTAATAGGGATGGAATATCTGGTGCCGCTGTTATGAAGCTACAGACTGAACTCTTTGTTTTCCCCCACGCAGATCTACTTTTGCCAGTAGAAAGGGAAATGTATTAGTCTCTTTAGATGCAACTTCAGAAGACTGGTGCTGGTGGTGTATTTGTACTATGGCTTTTACTTTTATTTCACCTGTGATTATTTCTGTTTTTATATTTATTTCGTCATTTACAAGTTGTTGTATAGTTAAGTGTAACTAGACTTCTATGGGACGTAAATTATTGTTTTGTACACAAATCTGTAAAAAGTGTGTAGATGTAAACACTTGATAAAAAGGAAATCTGAACTGTGTTGTTATGGATGTACTTCAACGTATTTGTTAAAAAAAGGTAATAAAAGCAAAGTATTTTAGATGCGTGTCTTTTATTTGCTCATCTTATGGATGATGGTACTCAGCTAGTGTTCCTGGGAAAAGTGCAGGCATATGCAAGCAGAGCAGTCTGTATATCACTGTGTTTCACTGAAGCTACTTTATGTTTCGTAGCATCAGGAGGGATTCGTTGCACAACTCTAAATGGCCCATTTGAAAGAACAGAGTGAATGACACAACTGGAAGGCACTAAACAGTATTTTACTGTCTCATTTCATAGAAGTGACCATGGTAGATTTACCCCGATCACAACAAACATTCAAAGACAAAATGGTTGACGATTGAAGACCAGGGGCAGCAAATTAGGCAGCAGGGCACTCATCTAGAGAAGACACAAAGATTAAGAAACAGTAAGACATTCAGAGTATAACACCATTGCAAATCTTAATGATGGGTTACCTTACATAAAGGCTCTACCAAAAAAAAAAAAAACGTACCATTTTTGGGAAGGATAGCAATATTTTCAGGCAGAATGCCAGTGTCCAAGGAAAACTGCCTGAACTTCTCCAGCAGTTCGGGGCGGAGCTCTGACCCACGGCCTGTGAAACCACATGTTACACTGTTCAGTATTACCGTATGTTGGGTATAACTGCATTAGTGACAGGAATCAGATTCATTGGACAGTGTGTAGAGACGTGGGTAATAACTATACCGTATAGTTTGTTGAGCACGGTGGAAACGCTCCCCTTGGTCTTGATGGTGTGGATCAGAGCGTACTCGTCATACTTCACATCAACCACACGCATGTCGTTGTCGTTACTCCAGCCTGACAGGGAGGAGGGCAACATGAAGAATTAAGGAGAACATTTTGGCCTGTACTCACTTCTTCCAGGGGCTATTTTAGGGTTAGGACTTGGTTTTAGGGTTAAGGCTAGAATTAAGGTTAGGGTAAGGGTTCAGGTTAGGTATGTAGTGGTGAGGGTTAAAATTAGGGTGAGTGGATAGGGAATGAATGTCCTCCTGAGGATAGAAGTATAAGGGTGTGTGTGTGTGTGTGTGTGTGTGTGTGTGTGTGTGCAGTGTACACTCACGCTCGCTCTTGAAAGTGAACTTCCCAGGCATGTCTGTCTTCTTGGCCAGGTGGTTCATTCTCCAGCAGGAGCCCTCAGTGCTGGAAAGAGAGAAAACAGTGAACATGATGAGTGACCATCTCCATTTGTTTCCATTCATCTCTAGCAGCAGCAGCAGCAGCTCTCTCCTCTCACACTCACTTGAGACTAGCATATGACATGTCCAGGTCCCCATCAGCAGTTGGTGTGAGCATGGCTGTGCCCATCTTCATGCTGGCTCTGTGGTTCACAAACCACTGGGCATTAGTGGCAAATCCGATCAGGTACCACTTCCCTGTCACCTGTGGACATGCACAAACCCAAGTGGTTTAATCACACAGTGAACTCTTTTACTGCTGTTAATATCTAGGAGGCAAAACTAGAAGAAATGTGACAAAAACACAATAGCCTGGATCTACTTAAAATCGAGGAATCTGCTTGAAACACCAGCTGCAAATTTGCACGCATAAAATGTGGAACATAGCTACTGGGGCAAGACTACAGACCTGAGCTGAAAGCATCATTAATGATTAACATTGTAACAATATATTAGACCCTATTTAGACCACCCATATTATAATTAGAATCCTCCACTGGGACACTTTTTACGTATTAAATTCCAATTAATATGCATTTTTAAGTGTGTTCCTCCATATGATTTACTGAACAAGAAAATGCTGAGTTTTATATTTAGTGTCAGAGAGAGCATGCGATGGAAGGCACGGGATGAGTTGAGTGATGCCTATGTTGTTTTTTTCTCATGACAACTTTGTTTCAAGTGATAATTACTAAAACAAAATAGAACAAATGTCTTTTCCCGATGCAGAAATATGGCCAAAGCAGATTTAATAGTAGTAGTAAGTAAGCACGTTTACAACTTCTGGGTATTGAACTGAGCACATTTCATATAGTTATATTATTTTTAGCAAATTTTACATATGCCATGAAATAACCTACTTTGACAAATTATTGGACTACTGTAAAGGCATGCTATTAAACATGTTCATCTTGAAATAGCCTGAAAAATCCTCTGTTGTTTTTTTTTTTAGACCAAATAGCTATACAGAAATAACACAGTTTTGCCAGGTCGCCATTGTAAATAACAATGTGTTCTTAATGACTTGCCTGGTTAAATAAAGGTTAAATAAATAAAATAAAATAAAATTTGATATTAGTTCAGGTGATCATCTCACTTACCCCCTGTAAATTGAAGTCTTGTTGGGGTACGACCTCAGAAGAGACCATCAAGGAGCAGAGTGCTGCTCCCAGCAGTCTCAGCAATAGAGTCATAGCTACTGAGGAGCAGGATCAGTCTCAGAAACGGTGATGGAGGTGAAGCGTGGGTGAAGATCTGGAGGTCTGTTATCTAATTTCTGCCTGACATCCCTTTATATAGTGGAGAGTGAGGTTGCATAAACTCCTATTGTAACCTTTTCCCTCCCAACACACACACACACACACACACACACACACACACACACACACACACACACACACACACACACACACACACAAACCCTGGAGCTAGGATGGGTTCAAACATGAGAAGAGCCACACCTACCACACCTACCACAGCAAACAGCTGAACTTGTATCCCAAATACAAGAAAGAAAGAAATGTACGCTGTCTGTTTTAAACTAACATACTGTAAGAGAGAACAGCCACAAAAATTATTTTTATTATTATTTTTAATTATAAGTCAAAGCAATTAGGAGAAACAAAGCAAAGAACCAACATAATCTGCTAAGATATGAGCAGAGTTAATATACTGTCAGTCAGTTTGTTCAGTATGTTTTTATAATTTATGCACAGTATTTGGTAATGCATTTATAATTTGCGGCTTTGAAGTACTTGTGAACATCAGCCCAAAACTGGAAAAAAAAAAAAGAATAACAACAAACAAAAAGTGATAAACAAAGCAGCGGCTGCCCTCCAGTCCTTTCCGTGGGCAGAGACCAGAGAATCAAATCCTCCTGTCAGCAGTTACAATAGTAAACAGAGACACCACTGTAACACATATGCCCTTTGTGCATTTGTGTGTGTGTGCATCTGTGTGTGTCGTGCTTGGACGCTTGAGAGAGTGTGTGCTCGATGATGTGTTTTTTTTTTTTTTTACAGAACATTCATTTCCTCACCAACATCACATCTATGTTAAATGGTACTCTAAAGCTGCATTGTTGATACGCATTAATTGAAATTAAAAACAGCGTAACACATTTGTGAGAGTTGGAGAGTGAACTTGAACGCTTCCCTGGGCCGCTGTCAGTGTATTGTACCCTGCATTAGAATCTGTAATGCTTCTCTGTCCTCTTTCCTGTTTAACTTAACTCTAATACTGACATTAACTGAGGTTCTGGAGGAGGATAGCGCTGTATGCAGTCAACCCCATTCTCTTTCCAGTTTATTTGCTGTTACACAAAGCGCTACACACTTCACAAGCCCCTTTCGCTGACTTTTGAAACTGAAAAAAAAACTTAGACAACTTCTATTCACCATCCTTCATGAATAATCTACAAAATATTTGAGCTACAGTCACCTTCGATGCCCCCCCCCCCCCCCAGTCCTGGTCCACCCTGTCTATGAGCAGGTTGAAGCATCCCGCTCTTGCCATCAGATTCAACTGTCCAAGGAAGGACAGAAAGCCCAAGACTTGTCTCTGTATTTGTCCTTCAGGTTGGATGTTCCCTCTTCCCTAAAGCCCTGTCATTCTCCTCCCTGCCCACCTGTCTCCATGTCAGTAGCAGCTCATACTCAGTCTTCCCTTGGCCTTTATGCATCTATCACTGCTGTGTTATCATCTGTGGGACACAACTTTCAGTTGCAGGGCCCCCTGCTCCTTCCAGGTATACCAGCCTCCTTTCGAGACTTTGATTGAGACGGAGAGAGCAAGTGGTGAAACCATATCCTGTCTACTGGAACCAAACTCCATGGAAGCCTCATTCCCAAATTGATACACATCATACCTCTACTGGGAATGTGAATGCAAACTAGCAAAAGTGGCAGATGTTGGCAGGTGTTTGTGGCACCTACAGCCTGTGGCACCAGAAATAAATAACTCCAAAAATAAAATTGTAAAGTAATATTTAATATGTTCATACTCTGCTTCTTTTTGCAGTGATGGATTATGCCTCTTAACCAAGCAGTGTGGCTTCATAAAATTGTTTTTGATGCTGTAAGGAACAGAATGGGAGAGACTGGCATCAGGAAGTGACACCACAAAATTCAACAGGGATCCAACAATCTGCAACTTGATAATAGACACTCCACTACATTTACAAATGAATACAGCAAGATTGTTCTGTGTACAAAGTGATGGGTCTGAAGTGTAATGTGAACAACCTTTTCAGAATGGCTAGATTTGTCTGTAATTCTGTTCTCATTAGTATTCTTCACCTAGACTTGCTGGAGGCAGCTGTTCCTGCTGCACGGCGTCAAGTTTGAATACAGGAGTGATAAGAAAGAGGTGAAGTATAGTGTAGAGAGTTGGAAATAGATCAGTGGAGTCAGGTGCAGGTAGATACATGCTGCAGACAGACACTCCTCCAACCTACATACCACACCAGTTTAAACAGGCAGGCCATCTGTCAATCTTATTTCTGAGAAATCTAGACTATATTCTTCGGAGAAATTATTTTATATTTGCATCATCACAAACACAATCACATAAAAACAATTTAAAAAAATTGTAACAAAAAAAAAAATGGTAAGCCTTCCCAACAAACACAACAAAATTGTGACAGTTAACAGCAGTTGCTGTGCCTTTACCAGGGAAGCTAAATGTAGAATTCTTTAATTATTGTTTACAATGAGAAAATAGTTTTATCATTTAAGAGCACGAGTAGAAATAGTATAATTAACACAGAATTAAAAAGGTTCTGTGTTAGAAATGTTAACGTTTTAAATGTTATTAAATTTGGGAGCATTCATGAAATTATGAGCTTTACTCTGAATCTTTACTGAATAGAACCTTTTTAATTTTGTGTTAATTATACAATGTGTGAATTGACCTACTTTATTTGCCTTTTGAACTTTTATAAACACCTAAAACTTCCCACTAAAAATGCTTTGACTATTAAGTTAAGATAAGATCGCACTTTGTTTATCCCCTAGGGGAAATTCGGGAAAAACATCATCACAGAGAAAAGATTGAAGACTGAATGAATACGTTGGTGAGAGCCCACTGCCAAAAGAAATCAGGCTATCTCCAATGCTGAGACATCTGTCCTGCCAAAGGCATAGCAGGGAGCTCCAAGGCAGGCATGCACACACATACAGTACAGTAATATAGTACACACATACAGTACAGTAATATAGTACACACAGTACATACAGTAATATAGTACACACAGTACATAGAGGGCAAGAGAGAAAAAAATAGCAGTGATAAAATAATAGAAATAGAGGTCACATAGGAGGATTAGGGCATAAATAATGCAGAATGCAGAGAATTAAAGGTGTTAGTTAGACATTATCAAAAGCATTAGCATATTTAGTAGATCTAATGCTTAGTGTAACAGTATTCCAGCATTAAAGGGGGACGTTAAAGAAAAAGCTCAGTCTAGGCTGCAAGAGTCTAAGATAGGTAGATAGATAGATAGATAGATAGATAGATAGATAGATAGATAGATAGATAGATAGATGGGCTGAGAACTACTCAACCACAAGCCATCCTATATATCTTACATTAAAACATCAATTATTTTAAACCATTTATGGAAAAAGTAACAAATCTAATGAGAATAATTAAAATAATCAAACATGGTAAAGATATTTGGCTCTGGATTGCCTATTCACATGGGAAACTGTAATGAGAAAAGAAGAAAGAGGGTAATTTTGAGACAATTATGGCATGTTCAGGGTTATTACCTAAGGGGATTAGAAAATGGAGGTGCACTGCATGAGTGAAAGAAAAATCTATTTCAGTAGGGTTAGAAAATAGAGACAGAACAGTGAGTCTGTGTGAAGAGAAGACCTGCTCTCTCAGAAGCTGCCACATGAGGTCAGGCTTACAGAAGAGCCTCCTGATCAGATCAGAGCTGACAGACTGATTAACCTTCTGTCAGACACAGCGACTGGCCCAGGTCTACATGCATGGGGCTGTTTAAGGGGCAAAGGGAGAAGACTCACCAAATCTTAGGTGTTCCCTCACATGCCCTTTTTATTGAATTTGACAAGCTTCCCTCTGGGAAGCAATACAGAGTGCCCAGAGCCTCTGAAAACATCATTCACAAGGTCTTTTAGTCCACAGGCCATTAACCTGATAAATTCTTAACTATACCTTTCAGCTGTTGTACTTATTTTACTGTAGTGGCCACTGTACCTGTAGCTCTGTGCTGTCTTTTATGTCTGGTACTATTTGTACTTGTTCTATATGTCTATTGAAATTGTTTTTTATCTCAACTATGGTAAAGCCAAAGGCACATTTCCAGAAATGGACAATAGAGTATCTACCTACCTACCTATCTATCTATCTATCTATCTATCTATCTATCTATCTATCTATCTATCTATCTATCTATCTAACTATCTATCTATCATTACTCAAAATCAGAAATTATCTTTACTGTTGGCACTGCACATCTGGGAAGAGTGAAAACTGTTCAGATGAACGTCCTCCCCATATTATACCCTATAAATGTTTTGTGTCTGTATGAACTATTTTTGACTGCCTGACCCTCTATTTTATAAGCCATGGCAAGTGAGAATTCAAATCTCTCCACCTGCCAAAAATGAGGAAGGCCTTGTGCTGCCCAGGTTCAAATTGTATTTCTGGGAAATGAAAACTTGTGACTGCTTGGACTGACAAGAGCAGTGATTTAGTGTTTGAACATTGAGAAGGCAGGCGGCCAACATGTGTCAGCAGAGTCACCGTTCATGGAGTTACTCTTCAAAGACTGTCATGAGATCAAGTGGGCCAAGGGGATATTGCAAAACTGAAAATAAGTATTACATTCATATGGAAATTCATTTTAAAATTAGAATAGGAAATAGCAGCGCTTTATTCAGAAATGAATCCATTTGTCACATCAGCCTGGACAGGCTGTACTGATAGTTAAAACTCTTACTGGACTTGACAAACAGAGTAAGCTATTACAGCTGCTCAAAATTAGATTCAATAATGAAATAAAACACATGTACATCTAGTAGAGGCAAGCGAATAATTGTCACAGCAGTCATCCTAGATAGATTGAAGTACTTGACTAGCTGGAAGGGCAATGTTTGTACAAGAATCTTATTCTTCCTTCACCTGAGAATTGACAGTCTGATGACAAAATATCATTCGCTATCCAGCCTGCATGAAAAAAGAAAAAATACAAGAGAGAGTGCAGAAGCTGCATAACCTTGAAGCTGATATACTAAAGAGTGATTTACTCATAGGAGGTTTATTGATTTAAATACATTGATTGATAGCTTTAATCCACCCATGATGTGCATAATGAGAATTGATAATGGGAAGTAAAGGGAAATGCATGGGACGAGACAATGGAGTCCGGACATTAATGGAGAGTGCACACACCCGTTATGTTTAGTTTATTATCTTAAGAGAAGATAGAGGAGTTTTACTTTGTTAAACATACATTAAATATTGAACATTAAAGTGGTGGAGTGGTTGATGGCCTTGATCTTGATATAATTAAATAAATACTGCACATAGGAAGAGCATATATAATTCTAATGAAGCATAGAGATACAAATCGTAATAGTATATAGTGTTTGTTTCATACATGTGATTTGTGGGTCTTATAGAACCAGTGGTGCCATGAGAAAGAAATAGGCAGACACCATTAGATTGAAAAAAATCAATAATGTGGAGGATTAAAGAGCAGACTGTGAAGCAAATACAGGAAAAGCGAGATTGAACAGTAAGAGATGACTTAAGCCAATCCAGGAAGTATGATGCTACTGTATTCCTGGCATCGACTCACAGGGTCACATACAGGTTTCTATTTGTTTGTGTCAGTGTGTGTATGTACGATTGGGAGTGTTTTGAATATGAATTTTGGTGTGTATCTATTCAGAATTAATAATATTGATTCATAGAAAGTGGTGAAAATGCTGTAATGTACTGTCAGTCAAATCACATGCAGAAGAGAAAGTGATGTATATCAGGTTTGTTGCAGTCTTGCTGAGACCAGAAAAGCACTTTCTGCCACTTTCTGTAAAAAAAAAAAAGACACTAACAAGAGCTCTATTATTTTTCTTTTATTTTCATTCATTTCAGGTTGCCTCATCTTTTTTTATTTATTTCTTTTTATCTTTTTTACAGACATAAATTCGAAAATAACCCAATCAGCATGATGCCAAGACCAAGGATGTTCACTTGCTGCAGGTATAATAAATATGCAACACTGCAGCTGTAACAGAACCAATCTGCATGTGGGTGGATGACAGAGTGAGACGATGTCTGATAGCTTATATTCACAGCCTGATGCCGGCAGCTTATTTCTATGGACAGACAGATGCAATACAAAATTCAACACAAAGGTGTATCAGTGTGTAATCTTTATGCAGTCAATACTGTTAGCACCTTGACATTCCCCTGCAATTTATTTGACAGAATTACAAGTGGCATACGCTATAAATGACAAGAGTCTGGAATAACAATAATAAACAATAATAAAAATCATCAGATACACTAGATTTCCACATTTACATTGTAGCTTTTATTGTAAATAATCAAATGCAGCCAAAGGTTCTGTGATAACTACTGATCTGAGTTGTGCTGAATCATTTTTGTTTAGAAATACATGAAATGTGACTTCTTTAAATGTGCTACGTTCACACTCTATTGTTAGAATATAAATTAAAATAATAATGAGAAACTTCATTGATCCCCACAGGGAAATTCTCTTTCCACTTCCCCTCCTCCACAGAGAGGTCAGAGGTCAGAGGTCAGAGTCAGCTACAGAACAGGAGCCCTGCAGCTGGTGAGGATTCAGTGCCTTGCTCCAGGACACTTCAGCAGGGCTTGAGCTTGGGTGCTTCGTTTTTAAAGGTCTCCCTGCTGCCTCCAAGCAGGTGATGTTGATGCATAGATGTCTTCTGTGTGATGATTAATCCATTTCATTGTCACATTACTGGAAAAAGAGAGGGGAGCTGCTCTAAATTCTTCAAGTGTGGGGATTTAATTGGTACCTGCGCCCCATCAGTGTGTTGGATATAAGGGTGTTGAGTCTAGACTAGACCAGGTCAGTGAGGCTGGAGCGAGGACTGACCGAGGCGTCTGCCATGGTGAGGAACTCAACCCAGTTCTGGTAGAAACCACGTGAATACTCTCCAGTGTCGATGACGAGTCCGTACAGTCGGCTCTGGCCCGTTTTGTTCCTCAGAGCGAGTTGCGCCTCCCGCTCTGTCACGTTGTAGCTGATATTGAGAACTTGTAACACCAGCAGGTGTAGCAATCCACCCGTGACAATACTGCTGTACCAGGCACAGGTGAAGCAAAGTGCTGTGCTGTAAACATAGTAGAATAATAAGGATGGTTATAGTTTAGAGATAGTAGTTTCCTTCATTGAAGTGGATCGGTCTTTGAAATTGTTATTTCTTTGTGCAAACAACTGCGAACAAATAGCATTTTACATCAATAGCAATCACTCTGTTGGCAATTACAGATAAATTAAAATGCATTTTTGGCACTGGCTAAACAATAACAACAATAAGAAGTGGAAAATTATTGTAGCTGTATTGTACAGCTCTACAATATCAACTTGTAAAATTTAGTGAATTTTACCTTGTAAATAGTAAAGTCTCTATCAAGCATACAGTGCCATACAGGTCTGATTTCACAGTAACAATGACAGAATGCATGAGTGAATAATAACACCACAACTGTATTATAATAACTAAAAAGTAATCAGATTTGGAGTTGGCAGAGAGGGAAAGTGGACTTGTGTAGTAAACAGCCAATGTCGAGTTCTCAGTATTTATCTGCTACAAGATTGACATGGCCTTGTTGCTAATGCTATTGATTGTGTTTTTTCCAATATGTTTATTACACTAATGTTCACTGTAAAAAAAAGGGTAATGATGAAAAGGTTGACTTATAATATAATAGCAACCCAGAATGTTCAGATTTTATGACCAATATTTATTTTGATATTTATAATTTTAACAACTTTTACAATGTAGTACAACCTTGTGGCCCTGTAGCAGAGAAAGTGTGTGTGAGAGTAAAGTACCTATAGTGACTGTAGACCCCGGGACAGTAGAGCAGAGCGGTCATCAGGTACTGTCGGGGACAGAGGCTGCGCAGCACCAGACTGATCCCATACAGGGACGTCAGCAGGAACACCGAGAGGGTCAGCAGGAAGCTGCGGTGGTTGGCCTGTCCGACACAGCTGTTTATCCTGCAGCACCTCACCACACACACACACACACACACACACACACACACACACACACACACACACACACACACACACAAGACATTCAGACTCAGACCCAAAATAATCCACCAGTGTTTGGACAGCGACACACTGTTTGATATTTTGGCTCCATACTCTTCTTCTCTTTGTGAAATGATACAATGACAAGGTTTAAATGTAGATTGTTTTAATTTGAGGATATTTTCAACCATATTGAATGAACCGTTCAAAGAACTACAGCTCTTTTTGTATGTGGCCTCCCCAACTCAGGATGCCAAAATTATTATGTTATTAAAGAAGTCAATTTCCCTGTCTAGTCAAAAATTATATAGCAATTACTTCTAAAAGTCTGCATCCCATCACCAGACGGTGGGATGCAAAGAGTGGTGCGCGGTGTGAGGTGGGGTGGTGGGAGTGATAAAGACCTGTTCTATTCTACCTATGCTTTTAGCTTCACTTTATATGCTTTATTTGCTAGATGAGGGTGCCTCTGTCGATGTATCTAGATGACATAATTAACCGACTGTCCTGGTTTGAAGTCACTTCAACCTTTTAAAAGTTGAACCTGTGTGTCTCTGCAGCCTGGTTTGTATTTGTGAGGTTTTCTCTGCGTGACCTTGTGACCATGTGTGACTTTGCAGAATCCAGGCCCAGACAAATTCTATTACAGAGCTTAAGGGGGCTTTGATCTGTTATTAGATGTGTGCACTTAATAAAGTAGCTAATAAACTGGCTGCTGAGTGTATAATGGTGTAATGGTAAGTTTGACATTTCCCCAGTTTCCCTATTATGGAAGGAAACAAGGAGTGGAATGTAGAATCTATGTTGAAGCTATTTTTGTTGCTGTGAAATTATAATGCAGTTATCTATTTCTTTTTGAATTACATTATTTTTCTGCTGCAGCAAAAGTATAACTGAATGACAATTACTGACTCATTGCCCCTGCCTGCACCGCAGATGGATACAAGTATTTAATCTGACCCACCAGATACAGTGGTGGTCCAGACGCTGGACACAGGATCCGCAGATTCGACAATGTCCTGCCCGCGGGGGACGCATCGTTTTGCACACAGCACACCTGCTCCCTTTTGCAGCCAGAGCCTCTGTCCGCGGCTCCACTGAACGGCTAGATCCATTAAGGTGAGGAGAGACTTTGTCCGGCTCTTGGCTCTGACTGTGTGAATCGGCCGGGGAAGTCCTCACAAAGCCTGGGCCCCTCTTGGTGTGAACAAGAGACACAATAGTGAGGATCATCCCAGTGGTCACAGCGGACACCTGCAGCTGACTTACATCCCCACGGGGTAAGATCTCTGCGATGAAGAGATAGTACATGTAGGCCAGAGAGTAGAGCGAGAGGGTGAGGAAGAAGAGGGTGCGTCTCTTCCTTCGATGCGTGGCGTAGTAGTACCACAGCACCAGGCCGGGCAGAGCGGTCAGGATGGCGACGCCCAGCAGGACGTGCAGCGCTGCCACTCGCAGCAGGACAGGCAGCAGCACCAGCGCCGGGATCATAGAGATCTCCAGCTTGTCGATCATGGCCATGAGCAGAGGCCACTGACACCCACTTTGATCAGGTTTGCCTTTCAGCCACCTAGAGAAGACACAAAGTCAGAGTGAGTGGAGAGGAGGCAGCGAGGATAATAACTAAGATTCTAATTCTGAATGGGGTTTATTATTATTATGGTTTATGATCCTTTTCCCCCTCAACCCCTTCTTACCTGTTACAGGCTTCATCCAGATCTTCACAGCAGCATCCATACTGGTAGACATCACACTCACAGCAGCACATGGGATCCTCCGGCTCTGGAGGCTTCAACCTCTCCCATTTCATGATGGCTTGCTAAAGAGGAATTTTCTGTGAAGTTTCTGTGCAAACAAGCTGTCAATTCAATAAAAAACAACAACATTGTATTAAAACCTTGCACTATGTAGCTGTACCTTACAGAATTACAGATCATTAGTGTAAATTGTTTAAAAAAAAGTAACTCACTGCATCACTGTTTAATTTTGACACATGCACTGAAAGCTTTGTTGGAGAATCACAATCATACATCTTTAGGCTTGGTAATAATTTAAGGAGTGAAAACAAAAAGTAACAAAATAACAGAATTCCTACATAAAAATAAAGACTGTAGCGCGATCAATAACAATCCTCCGTACAAAAAGGTTTTATTGATTAATATGTTAAAATGTTTTTGCCCGTGCTCAGGCAATTTCCTGCAATTAGTGTCTAAACATGCACTCACTGAGGGACAAGTGTAGGCGGCCCTCCTGCCCTCCTGCCCCCCTGACCCTGACTGACCAACCCCCGCCGCTCCCCCCTTCATCTCTCCATGACTGAGAAGCAAAGATGCCAAACAGCACAAACTGTGAATCCCAGGACCTACAGTTCAATTAGGTGTGAAGTTGTAAAAGAGCATAGGAAGAACATGGATTTTGTTTTACAGAGGATCACCATTACAGTAGGCTTAACATGTACAACCATGATGGCCAGTCCAACATAAACTCATGGCATGGATACTGTACAAATTGCCAACACATATAAATATCTCTGTGCACACACAAATAGAAAACAACAACAACAACAACAACAATACTACCACTACTTGTAATATACTTTTTCTATAACCCTTTTCTGAAAGCAAAGTTCACAAAGCACTGTACATGAGAATTGTAAAGCCAAGGAATAACAGTTACACAACTAATTACAATACAATACCATACAAGTAGATGGCTCTACTGTAATTACTCTGTAACACTTTCCTATTTCTACAATAAAAGGGCTGAGTGACTAGCTATAAGATTTTGTTTGTTTTAAACCGATCAAAAATAATTTTCATAATTAGAGGTTTCTCAATCCTGTTATATCCCCAAGAGCTACTAATGTAATTTGTTGAAACAAGGCCACTAAGTCCACAGGGACAAACTATCTGGGCCAACAAACCCAGATCCTCCACAGCCATAGGAATTTGCAATGATAGTATGTACTTGAGTTATTGTCAGTGTGTTTGTTTTTATTTTAGTTGGGTTTATAGTTTTGTCCTCCAGTGTATATCTCTGATCTACAGTGGAATTAAAAGAACACAAAATTCAGCAAAAAAAGACAAAAAAAAAACAAAAAAAAAAACAGTCACTTTTTTAACCATGTAGAATTAATTGGATTAGGTTTTCTCATAAATTTGTCATATCCTAATCCTAATTCCTAATGGAGCTCCTTAGTATGACTTTATATCACGTTGTAGTATCTAATAAAGATAATTAGACTGACATAATGCTTTATGCACATAGCAAAAGTATTTTTATAGGCAAATCCATCTTCACATGTTCTTTGTTAACTTACCTTTTGTTTCCAAACCGAGAACGCAAATTCATCAATAAATGTGGGCTTCAATCTTGCAAAGATCCAATAAGGGGTTATAAAAGTCAGATCTTTACTTTCCAGTCAAAAGTTGTGATCCTCTCCTTGTCACCGACCTCCTCTTTTTGATTGATTGAGGCAAAAAGCAAAAGCGACAACCTATTTAATCATCAGTCATTTGTGTTGAAAAAGGAAATTGGCATGCTGCTGCCCCGGCGGTGCTGCAGCGACACCGTATCAGAGCAGAGAGATGGTTGTCATTTCATGGGTTCCCACGCTGGAAGTGTCCCAACAGAAAAGAGATTCTTCTGAAGGGCACATAACTCGGATTCCTCTTGACAAGTGGTTTGCACCGGCTAGACATTGTGTTGCACCTGCTAGCTCACTTCCCAAAGACCACCATCTTCCTCGTGTTTCATTAAATAGTTCAGAAGTCATTCCTCTAACACACTTAGCCTACTTTTGCTTTATAGCCTCTATCGGTTACCATTTTAGGTTTCAGTGCTGGCATGCTTGGTAAATGTAGGTGCTGCCTCAATTGGTTGAGGAAGCTACGGTGCCAGCGGGCTGTCATGTCCCTCTCTGCAGCTGAGGGACTATGTTGAGGTGTTCAGAAGTCCAACAGTAGTCCTGATAATCCACACTGAGCAGAATGAGAGTAGATATGAGAAACATGACAGGCACTTATGAGATGAGAGAGTGAGCGGTGATCCACAGGGCAGCCCCACCCTTCGGGATCAGATTTCCTTCCACAGGCAACCTGACCTTGCTGCTCACACATACAAGACTCTGGTGGAGTGTGTGTGATGGGAGGCAGGACCCCGAGGCTCCAGTGCTGCTCCTGATATGAGCCAGTGTTTTTATACATGACACTATGTGTATGACATTATTGACAACATTGTATAGCAACAATGAAATTGTGATACTTAATTGATCCCGGTAGGGAAATTCGCTTTTTGTTTGCCCCGTTCCAGGGAGGTCAAAGGTCAGGCTCAGCACTACTGGAGCTGGTTTCAGTGTCTTGTCCAAGGACACTTCAGCCGGGCGCTTGGTTGCCAACACAGGGCTTGAACCCTGCTTCCCTATTCACTATGTCATGGAATATAATTTAAAAACAACACAAGCTTCTCTTGTAGATGGCTAGTTAGTAACAATATGGAATTTATGAACAGTGATCAGAAATAACTCTGTAAGTATTTCAGTTTGCAGGAGTCTTGCAGTGCCACCAGCTGAAGGCAGCTGAACACAGTCCAACAGTTGTGCTCTGTTTGCAGGAAGGCTAATGAACTGCTCCACCCCTAACCCACCTAAGAGCCACTGAACTGTGACACTGCAACTCAGGAAACCTAAACATAGAATATAGCTGTAAGATGGTGGTAATATACAGTGTGGTGGCAGTTGCCATGTGGTTAGAGCAATTGAAGTAACAGGTTGTTTTGATTTGATGCTCAGAATTGAGAACTCAATGAATTGGAAACACGCACTGGCTTCTACAAGAATGAGCAGATAGGAAACACCATGAAGCTCATGAAGTGGACCAGTATCTGCTCCAGACTGATTCGTGGAGAGCACAATTGAGTCCTCCAGTGGCTGATGGGGTCAGAAAGAGAAATTCGACAAATATTAGAATTAAGATAACTTGCAGTCACATTTACTAAATTCAAACACATCAAAGGAGCGCTTTATAATTCTATTTTCTTTGAAGTGGTCAAATCATCCTCCAAGTCCAACAAATTATGGGTTTGCTTCAAGAATAACCACGCGACAATCAAGATCAAATGATGCAAAGACAGTATTATCTGCATTTGATGGCAGACACAACTGTTATCCACGGACTGAATGCAATGAAGCTTGCCTTGCTCCACTTTCACATTAGAGACCCATATTTTTTTTTGCTGTGAAATTGTTAATTGCTGTTCTTGCTCTCCCCCCCTAATCTTTTACACGCTCACACCATGTCAGCCATTGCAGTTTGATGAAAGAGAGAGGGGGGAAGAGGGGAGGGGGCATTATAAGCTGAGCCTGGGATATTCAAAGACCACTGAAACCTCCTAATGTCCACGCTAGTGCGAGAATATGGATGGACTGAATCAATGCAGAGAAAGATGCTGCCCTTGCTCCTGTGGGTTATGCCTCCATTAGTCTTGATGGAGCCCGGAACCTGAGATAGAGGCTCTAATCTATTTTGGTGGGATTAATGCAGTCAGTTGTAGACAGCGGAGTAGACAACAGCATATGTTGAAGATTACACATCATATAAACTGCACAGATAGTCTGCAGTACATGTTAAATTTGCAACCAACAAACAGTGAAGGTACTCACTTCTTCAAAACATTGTTAAGACCAAATATTTTGGGCTGTCATGTCTGTATGGCACCCTTGAGGGGCCTCGGACACTGTGTTTCAATCATTCCGCAACACTTATGTTTGTACAATGCACATGATGAATGTGGTTATGAGACAATTCCCGGTCATCAGCTCAATCATCCTTGAGATAACAAGATTATACTGAAATTGATCAATTACCAAAATGAGCCTTTCCCTAACAGAGTAACCCTATTGCATTAATGCAAAGTGTGTGTGTGTGTGTGCCGCCTACAGTTGTGTCTTTCAGTGAGAGTGTGTGTGTGTGTGTTCATGGAGCTGCCGAACAGTGCAAGGTAGATTCTCTCACTAATTTTATTTTGAAGGTAAAAGAACCATTGGAAAATAATGTAAAATGGACGCCCTATGACCTTCCCTGTCACACCAGTTGTATATAGCAGTCATCAATAAGAGTAATGACTGCAGGACATATTGAAAACGATACATCCTGGGCTTAACAGTGGTAGCTTGCAGGCTAGAGAAGTTGGCATGTGAACAAAGGATCGCTGGCTCAAACCCCTGGACCGACCTGGAAAATCTACACTACATGGCCAAAGGTATGTGGACACCTGTTCGTCAAACATCCAAAGTGATGGGCATTTATATTGAGTTGGTCCCCCCTTTGCTGCTATAACAGCCTCCACTCTTTAGGAATGCTTTCCGCTAGATGTTGGAAGCCACAAGAGCATTAGTGAGGCCGGGCACTGATGTTGGGCGATTAGGCCTGGCTCGCAGTCCGCGTTCCAGTTTATCCCAAAGGTGCTGGATGGGGTTGAGGTCAGGTCAGGACAGGGCAGTCAAGTTCTTCCACATCTACCTCACTTTGTGCACGGGGGCATTGTCATGCTGAAACAGAAAGGGCCTTCCCCAAACTGTTGCCCCAAAGTTGGAAGCACACAATCATCTAGAATGTCACTGTATGCTGTAGGGTTAAGATTTCCCTTGACTGGATCCTGGGCCTGAACCACGAAAAACAGCCCAGACCATTATTCCTCCTCCAGCAAACTTTACAGCTGGCACTATTATGCATTTGGGCAGGTAGCGTTCTCCTGACATCTGCCAAACTCAGATTCATCCGTCAGACTGCCAGATGGTGAAGCGTGATTCATCGCTCCACAGAACGTGTTTCCACTGCTCCAGACTAGTCCGGTGGCGGCTGAGCTCTTCAGTACTACTGCCAATGTTTGTCTATGGAAATTGCATGGCTGTGTGCTTGATTTTATACACCTGTCAGCAATGGGTGTGGCTGAAATAGCCGAATCCACCATTTAGAAGGGGTGTCCGCATACTTTTGACCATGTAGTGTATGTGGGTAAAGTGACTGAAGAAATTGTTGACAAAAGTAAATAATTACTTTAATTTGATAATGAAAAAATGATTTTTAAAATATCATCTGTGTGCATGCTTCTACTTTTGACACTTTAAGAAAAACATGAATTTCCCAGTTATTTATTTGGATTTAAATTTATTTCTGGAGACAATAACATGCCATAAATATAACAGTGTGACATCTGTTACAACATAATTCTAACACAGTCTCATTCATTCACATTTTTACAAATATAGTAATAACAAAGTCAACAACATCACTATCACACTTGAGAGGTAAGAAGAGGAAGAATGCCTCAACCCCCTGATATAACATGGTGCTTCTGTCCCTTTACCCATGTGTATGTTCCCATTTTGTTAATAATCTGTCATGGTCATTGTCACATCTGCGGGAGATGAATGTCCCTCTCCACTGGGGAGGACTCCATGTTGCAGCTAGTAGTTAAGTGCAAGTGCAGCACCTGATTGGGGCCCACTGATTTTAACCGCAACATAGTAATGGGATAGTAATCTGCTCACCATGGCTTACAACCGAGAAGATCAGGCAAGACAACAGGCTGAGTAAAGGTGTTGCTGCTACAAAGGCAACAGAAACCATATTTTCAGGTGTCCTAGAGGATTTCCAGTACCGTCTTGTTGAAGCCGGTGAATCGTCAAAATTAACAAAATGTAATGCAAATATGTGAGCATACTGGAATGTGTCAGGGGAAGTAAACAACAAGGAATGAATAAAATCACACGACCTAGGTAGACATTCAAAACAGGGGCCGCTGAATTTGCACTACATTGCACTGCACAGTACAGAGTCCGACAGGTGACACTGGAAACATTATTTTTTAATGCGTGGTCAGGAGTGTGTGTATGAGTTTGTATGAGTTACTAAATCATGGGCACGATACAGGTAAAAAATAAAAAACGTTTTGTGAGTAATATTGCCACTATTTTCTGATAGTAGAGATGAGATAGAGATTGAGAGATTGCAATTATTTCATATTGCTGCTATTCTCTGATGGTAGACATGGAGATTAAGACAATTACATTTAATTATTTTTTATCGTTTACCTTGGATTCATGACTGTAGCCACATATAAGGACACCGAGGTCTACATCTCGGAAATTTAAAAAATAATTTTTCCATGTCACCTGGCGGGCTCCGTAGCACTCGGGTTTGGATGGTTAGGAGAGGAACTGAGAGGTGGCAGCTCAGTCTTCCAGGCTACGGAAGGAGTTCTGCATGTCCTCCAGGAGCTGGGCAAAGTCCGCTTTGATCTTGGCCTCGCCATCTTTAACCGGGTCCTAGACAATCAATTAAAAGATACAGGGAGATTAGATCCAGAGAGAACAAAGAGCTTTCCAGACATTTTTATGCTCATATGGAGGAGGGGGGATAGTACGTTACTACAGGATCACAGATATCAGTGGGTTTTGATAAGAGGTCTGTCTGTTCAATCAGTTAGTTGTCCATCTTGATTGATTGAAATATACGAGAGAAAACTGATGAACCCATTGATCTACCCCAAAATAGTATTGAGTAACAATCCATGTACCTTGAACTTCATGGAGCTGATCTTGTACAGGATCTCTCCCATGTGCTCCTTGATCATGGCCCAGGTGATTTTGTTGTCACTCTGAGCCGTGGTCTCCACTGCGTGTCGGGCCATGTCATAGAAGGCAATCATGTTGGAGAGGATGCCAACGGTTTTGTAGAAGGGACAGAATCTGTGTGTTGGGGCAGAAGAGAGTGTCAGGCTCAATGATATGTGTATAGGCATTAAATAAAAAAACGTAAAAGCATTTGCAGTGTGAGACTCATCTTCCCCCCCTCTCTCCTTGACAACGGCTCAACCTGACAATGTTGCTGCCTTGCATTATACTCACTCGTCTAACTAATGTATCCTATGAGCTTTTCTGCTATTATCAAGGAAATTATTTGACATTCTGAGACTCGTGAATTTTTAAGAGGTGTAGCTGCTGGCCAGTAATGACTAGCTCATGCCTAGCTTGTCTAGAAATTTTGCTAACATGCTGTCTTTTAAGGAGAATCCATCTAAAAAAAAAAGCACTTAATCGATGGAAACGTTTTTCCATGTTCACATCTACAACTGCTGTGGAGAAAAGTGTTTCTGAAAGAGCAGCTACTATAAGATTACTATTTGAACAGTTTGGATTTGGGTGGAGAAGAATAAAAACACCTCTCCAAACACAATTTTTGACTGCAGTCATTTGTTACTCTTAATCCATTTATTCTATAATGGATGTTAAAGCCGCATCAACCCAAGTAAATTAATTATGCTCAATAGGTCTTATGATTTTTTATGTATTTCTACTGTGGCCCCTTTTAGCATCAACAACAGAAACACCCCTGAAGATCATTTTCCAAAACTGACAAGTCTGATAGGGCCCTCTACTGGTCGGCCTTGTTCCCAGCATCCCATAGGAGAGGGAGTGTAGTGTGTGTGAATGGAAAGGAATTTGTTTTGTGGTTGGCGAGGTTTGTTTTTACCTGTCATAGGAGGTGTAACCATTCTGCTGCAGGAAGTCATCCTTAATGAGCTTAGCGACTTCTAAAGTAATCTTGTCAGTCTCAGCAAGAGATGCCTATGATGAAAACAAGAACATGAAAATTAGTGCTGGTCCATTTTCACTATTCTCACTAAAAATGTGATTGACAAAAAAGAATGGTGTTTTTCTTTGGAAACATCTATTTCATACAACACATGCACTGATCAACAGACTGTAAAAACATGTGCATTTGAAAACTATAAAATGACGTGCTATTTGGAACTGCGAAGGGTGTGATCACACCTATAGTTTGTTTTCTTTGGTCCGAACTGTAGTGGAAAAGTTTACTTTGCTGCATTTTTGCATTTGATTCATGAAGGTTCACATTGCCCAATTACAAGTAAAGCAGGGCTTTTAAACAAAAGTCACATGGACTCAAAAGTAGCTTGTTTATTGGACAGAGTTTTGGTAACCTGTCATCCTACAAGGTTAAAGATTTTGGGGGCGGGGCAGGAGGGAATGAAAACAAATCCAATTCCAGTCCCTTTAACTTTAGCCAAGAATGATGGACTTGTCTGCGCTCTTTGCCGTAATTTACCTTCTCTGGTGTTCTTATCAGTTAAGAATGCATGAAGAAACAGCTGAAAATTAGCATTAGTCGAGACTTCAGCTGGACTTCATTTGTAGGTACAAAAGAAATTGACCTCATCTCGACTTCAAGTATACCCTCAGTTCCAAGCAGAGTAACTGCTGGCTATCAGATGACAACACCCATCTCTGTATATCCCAAAAACCATGCATTTTGGGTTTTGTCTCCTGTAGTTGGTTCGGATTACATTATCACTCCTACTGCAGTTCACTTGGAAGACAAAGAAGACTTGCATTTTCAGGTGGTCTCAATGCGGTTATGTGATGCTCACCCAAGTTCGACTGGCCTTGTTCTCACCCGCCCAAATGAACCAAACTAAAGCTGTAAATTCTCCAGAGTTGAATTAAACCGCTCCAAACATCCTTGGTGTGAACGCACCCTAATTCAGACCTGGGCAAGTCACAGCCTGTGGGCTGGATTCAACCTGCCGGGGCGGTTGTCAGTCAGTTGCAAAACAAATCCTTTTCGAAACTGTAAGCACACCGTTTCCACCTGAGGAGGGCTGAAATTTCACAATAAAAAATAACCCAACTGTCACCAGATGCTTTTATACACAACTACTAATGGAGAATTTGATATCAACACTGCTAGTGATGGGTCAGTGCTTTTGATACAAGGACTGAAGGCCCAAACACACGTCGTCGTTTGATGTTGTTACACCATACTGGAATTCGTCATATATTACAAAGTATATATGGATTTTGTTCATTATTTTTCCTTGTCCATGTTATGGCTTACTGTAACGTAATTCTCACAAACACCTGGAATTAAAAAAACTTGCATGATGTAGTTTTGCGTCGAAATAGCTTAATAATGATCTTGTTTTCTAAAACATCATGAAAACAGTCATTGATATCACACCCAGTTCAGAGCAGATGCATCAAGGTGGCTGATGCGCTTGATGCGTCCAGTGCGCTTCTTTGAAAACATGCACATCTGATGTTTGCAGTGTGATTCAGTCGTAACAATATGTGACAACTAAACGCAAGTTTCAAGTGCTTCTGAGGCAGTACAGGGTTTGTTTGCAATTGTATTATTCATAAACAGAGTAAAACAGACCTGTATTTTGGATTACGGGCTAAGAAATTTGGACCGGTCAGTAGCACTCAACTACCAGCCAGCTCATATCACATGTACATGTGAAAGGTTTAAAACTTAAGCTAAATGTCTGTTTTGATTAATCAAAGGATTGATTAATAACACGCATCATTACAATTGATGCCATTCGATGACCAATTTTAGAATCATGTGAAATCTTAATCTCCTAACAGTCATATTTAGCCATACCTTGCCAACAAGCTGCACGATTTCAGCCAGGTCCTCCTCCTCCTGCAGAATCTCCTTGGCTTTTGTACGGAGAGGCACAAACTCTGGGAAATGCTTGTCGTAGTATTCATCCAGAGCACGCGTGTACTTGCTGTAGCTGATAAGCCAGTTCACTGAAGGGAAATGCTTTCTCTGAGCCAGCTTCTTGTCCAATCCCCAGAACACCTAAAAAGGAGAAAATAAAAAATATTCACACACACACACACACACACACACACACTCAGAATGGCAGGCAAGGAAAAACAAACTACAATGTGTGTGAAGTCAAATGTTAGTAAAATGTCTGAAAAGCCACTGCTTAAGACTTACCTGAACGATACCCAGTGTGGCTGAAGTGACAGGATCTGAGAAGTCTCCACCAGGAGGTGACACACTGAAAGGAGTTAACAGTATTGAAGGACAAGTCCACCATATAACACTTTAACACTGTTAAAAACAGCTATTGGCGATGCATCTTGCATTCCTGGGTTCATTTTGTTGTTTAGTGGTGTATTTTCCGCATTCCTGTGGATAACTGGCCAAACATTAACAATGGAACAAATTTCAACTGTTTAAAACAACGGTAAACGTCAGGTTTTGGTGTCAGTCTCTCAGAAACACTATTTTGCACAGACATTCAACAATCATATAGGGAGAAATTCACAATAGAAGTGACTGAGAGACCAATTTCTCCACCAACAGTAGCCTCAATAGTCCATAATGCAAAGCAGCCACATGACATGTTGCGTTCTGTTTAAGGGGCACGACTTCTGCTTTTTGTCAACTGCCAACAACAGCTATCGCTTCTGCTCTCTCCACTTACACGTAAAACCTGGAGGGAAGTGAGCTTGATTTTGGATACTGGTTACAGATTATTGATGGTAGAGAAGCAAATATCCACCGAATATCCAATATCAAGCTACCTTACAGTAGACGAGGCAGGTTGAGGGATAGTGAGTACACCAAAAAGTTCAATTAAAACACAAAATAACTCCTGGAATGTATTGAACATCACATACTAATGATATATAACAGTGAAAGAGTATCTGAGGGTGGAATTTTCCATTAAGACATTCACCTATTACAGTAATTCCATGTTAACCTACAAGAGCAAGAATGTTAAACTGTAACAGCAGAAGATGTAACTTAATGAACATAGTTCTTGACGTTCCCTGATTGTGCAAAAATCTTCAACTCACGCTCCTACGATGCTGACGCTGCCCTCTCTCTCTGGATTTCCCAGGCACTTCACACGTCCAGCGCGCTCATAGAAGGAGGCCAGCCGGGCACCCAGGTAGGCAGGGTAGCCGCTGTCTGAAGACAATAATATGCACAACTGTAATTGGCTCATAATAGCTTATCTACTGTTGGAATTGTCTTTACAAATAAGCAGTCCAATTCCTTGGACAAATGAACTCACCAGCAGGCATTTCAGCCAATCTTCCGGAGATTTCTCTCAGAGCCTCAGCCCATCGGGAGGTTGAGTCAGCCATCATACTCACATTGTACCCCATGTCCCTGAAGTATTCAGACAGTGTGATTCCTGCAGAGGCAATTCGATTCAATTCACAGCCTTATTTTAACCGGGTTAGCACACAAAGAAAGAAAGAGCTGTCTTTTGCAGAAATGTCCTTTGACAGAAGTGCTAAAAGATACACAAATAAATAAATGGATGATGAACTAAAGAACAAAACTAAGTGGAACATGGAAAGAAAGAAAGAAAGAAAGAAAGAAAAGTCCGTTCTCTTTAATGTGATGGTTGGTACCTGTGTAGATGGAAGCCTCTCTAGCAGCCACAGGCATGTTGGAAGTGTTAGCAACCAGCGCTGTTCTCTTCATGATGCTCTCAATCTTGCCATCTACTTCCATTGTAAGCTGTTGGGCACAGAGGTATAACATTATACAAAGTGGACACTGATGCTTTATTATTATTTTTTTTTCTTATCAAAACAACAAATACATCAAATCATTCATTCACTTTACCCGTTTATTCCTTTTCAGGGCCATGAGTATACATTGGACAGAAACATTAAATCGTTAAATTCTTTCACGAACCTCGGGGAAGTCTCTTAACACTTCAGACATTTCATTTCCACGCTCTCCACAGCCCACGTAGATGATGACGTCACTGTTGGAGTACTTGGACAAGGACTGTGAGATCACCGTCTTTCCACACCCAAAGGCGCCTGGAATAGCAGTGGTGCCGCCCTGCACACAACTACAGAGCAGGGAAGTCACATAGTTTCCAAGGCAATTCCAAGGATTTCTGTCAATCGTTTGTGGCATACAGATTTCACCACACATCATACTGTATGTGGTTCTACACACTCGACAAGTTCAAGCGATTATCAATCAGTATATAAGAAGGTGTAAAAGAAGAAGTTAGAGTGGTGGCTGGAGGTACTCAACTCAAACCACCACTGTGAGGTGCAAAAGCTTAACAAATAGCAGACTGCAAGAAATGGTCAACGTTCTTAAAAAAAACACTCAATATCAACTTGAATAGCAACTATACAGCCTTGATCAGCATCAAGGATAGAGTAAAAGCAAAAACGACCAAAAGGAGAGAGGGCTACTCACGGGAAAAGGGCGTCCAGAACTCTCTGGCCAGTAAGCAGAGGATGATTGGCCGGTAGCTTCTCTGTGACCGGGCGGACTTGTCGTACCGGCCATACCTGCAGCATGGTGAACTTCTCCTTCACTCCTTCAAATTCTAGTTCCAGCACCACATCCTGAACACCAAGAGATCAGAAAATCACCATCCGATAGAAATTCTGCTCGAACAAAAAGGACAGTTCTTTCTTGAGCGTCACTCACAGACACGTCGTAGTTTCCAGGCGGGGCCACGTAGGTGACAGTGCCTCTGTTGCGAGGCGGAAGCATCAGCTTGTGCCTGATCAGGGAGTTCTCAAACACCATGCCGTAGATATCGCCACCCGTTATGTGGCTGCCAACCTGGAGAGGGGATCACATGCCATTTGTAAGAGTTGTTGGAAGCGTAGGGATTGAGTACACATTCAAGTACACGCAACACACTAAATGCACTTTTCTTACTCTAAGACTCTGGCCAGGAGAAAATTCCCATTTGATGTCTCTGTTGAGGGCACCGATGTTTACTCCTCTCGGGATGTAGATACTTTGAGTGAGGTCGTTGATGTCTTTTAGGGGACGCTGGATTCCATCAAAGATGGACCCCATGATTCCTGGACCCAACTCAACAGAGAGGGGTTTTCCTGTCCGAAGAACAGGGTCACCGACAGACACACCGGCTGTGGCACACAGTTAGGGAAAACAAAACCAAACAGCATCACAACACACCAGACAAGTCTGATATCACAGCTTATACTCTCGATTATCTGGATTCTACTTTGGACAAACATTGTTGAAATGTCCAAGATCACATTCATGATATATGAATTTTATTTTAGGCTGGATTATGACACAGTATGTATATATATATATATAACCAATATACATAACTTTAGAGGAGGTAACATGGTTGTTTTGTTTTTGTTTTATTTAAATTGTGCTTATTTGTCAGAAGTGTAGTCTAATGCTGTATCTATTTTATGTGTACCTTATTATCATTATTATTTTCTTTTATTTACTTGATTGTCTGTTGCTGGTGTTTTATCTTGTTGTGTATTAATGTTCAGGACTCTTGGAAGAGTAGCCTTTCAGCTAAAAGAGGTCCTAATAAAACTCAAACTCAACACGGTAGCAAAAAGGATACAAGTCTCTTCGTAGACCTGGATAGTTGCCATGTCTCCCTCTAGACGAATGATTTCTCCCACCAGCTCACTGTGTCCCACACGAACCAGCTCATACATGGCTGCTCCTGCCATTGCAGTGGCCGTCACCACTGTGGATGGGATAGGTTTGAAAAGGAATAAACAAAATGAACAAAAATTTACATTTTCAAAAAGGGAAGCTCTGAAAATCTTTGCCAATACAGCAGAGGCTTACATCTACATTTTTAAGCCATTTTTGTGTCCACCTAAATGATGTGTGATTTCTGCGATAAATGCGTTTTATTATGTTATAACCTCTAGGTGTGGTCTGAGGCTGTCTCTTCAATGCCTTACTGATTCTATCGCTTCAATCTTTGTTAACCTGTGAGTGAATATCCCCAGGAGGAGAAGAGATTTAAACTTCTGTGCAATCACTGTTTGACTCTGATAAAGATGCTGATTGATTCAATCAGATCCTAGCAGAGTGCTGAGCTCTGTGGAACCGTCTTCCTCAACACAGTGGCAGGGAGCATCCAAAAGATTTGAGACTAAAATCTGTTCAGATAAAAAAAACCACTGTAACTAGAACAAATGTTTTAAGTGGATGATCCATCAGTTAGACTGCTCTTTGTTGTGAGATTAAGTAACAAAACTGATAAAAATACCAAACACTACGTATTCTACCCTATACAATATATATAGTATATATATGTACTATACGTAAGGAAAGGCATATCCTCGCTTATAAACCAGACCTGGTCCAGAGACTCCATGTACATATCCAAACTGGCTTTCTCGCTCCTCGTCCTGGATCTTAGGAAGTTTAGAGGTATCCATCTTCAAAGTAATGGTCCTGCAAATTACAGAGGTATGGATCAGAAAGGGATGATGGACAGTTGATATAAATTGAATTACACTCAAAAGACGAAATTAAACTGTCATCATTTAAAAACACCTAACCTTAGTTAGCCAGCCTACAGAGCAAAGTTACTGCTAATATCTATGGGTACAGGTATCTACTTTATTCACAACATATGAGAGGAGCGTTTATACATAAGCAACCTGTTACAGAAAAGAAAACAAACACAGGATAACGTTGGTAAAATGAATGGCCAAGCTCAGAGCAATAGCTAGCTAGTAAGGTAACCACTCTGCTGAGGCTGCTAAACATTTCAAGTCTGCGAGAGTAATTTTACTCTCGAGACTTGCTCGCTATTAACATCGACTAAATAAGGCAAATACATTGCTATTCATTTGTGAGACAGTGTGTCAATAACATTTGTTACTACACACAGCAGCAAAGCTGATTTGTGCGTGTGCGTGTGCGTGTGTCAGTCAGGTGACTAAGCTAACGCTAGCTAGCTATCCTTCACATCCTAATGCTAAGTTCACGGTTACTCACAAATTATTTGGTTGATAAAAGGGGAAAAATACCAAACTGTTAGAAATATAAAATCACAAATGATATGTCTGATATAAACATGATACCTTGTCTTGATATGCAGAGGTCCAGGTTTGTTGTCTTGTCTCTGACCGAGCAGACTGATCCAGGATGAGGAGGAGCTTCACAGCTAATCACCTGCCAGGCACAGGACTGTCACGGGCAGAAACTCCTCCATTGTGGCTCAACTGACTGACTCCGTCTCCTCACACGGGGCCAACATGGCGTCCAGTGGCCAACAGTTTCTTTAAGTGCCGCTGTAGATCTTCTTCTTGTATAATTTCCGGCAGTTTGAATGCTTCCAGGCATATTACTGCCCTCCGCAGGTCAAAAACTTCACTTCAACTACTTCAGCCTAGATTATCTGACATAAAGAATCTATATGTAAAAAAAATAAAATAATAATCAAGTCTCTCCTTTCAATTAACTGATGATTCTTGCTTCTGCCAAACAAAGAAGAAATACAACGGTCTGACAGTTTTTTGAATAATCATTCTCTTTCTTTGACATAATGTCTTGCAATGTAACATAATATGTTATACTGTCTCAGGACTTCTACATTGACAGACCATCTGTTTACCTAGTCAGTCTTTTCCCATATAAACACTTATTTTCTCAATTGAATCTTGAAAGGAAAAATAAAGCCTCCCCTTTTTCCCTATTCCACTCTTCCTGCCATTCCTTCTCAAGTCTCTCCTTAATTATACTGCAACACTGCTCTGCCCAGCTGAACCATAAAATCCTCTTTCATTCATTTAGCAATTTTATCTGCTTCTTCATTTCCATCCACCACAGCATGTCCTGAAATATGTACGTAAATAGCTACAAGAGGATTGTGGTACCAAGCTTTTTTGTGTCACTTTGCCTGTTTGGTGAGTCAATTCTTTCTCTATTCATAGTATTCTGTTACATCACCACACGGCCATCTTGGTAGGAAAATAACAGGTGATTGTAATAAATGAATGATTACAATCAAATGACAAACACAGCCAATGAGCTGTGTGTATTGTAAAGCGCCATATTGGTAGGAAATGCATGTGACATCATAGGAATATTATGAAGAGTATAGATAATTTCAGGTAAAAAAGAGAAGACAAACACAATGTGAAGACCAGCTAATACTGAAATAATTTACTGACACTGTCAACATTTTCAAAGACATATCACAATAAGTGATAATTCAATGGCAGAACAAAACTGCACTCACAGTACATGATACACACACCATGGGAGAATCAAATACTCACAAATTGAGGTAGCTATTACATTTTGCAACTATTAGTTGGCTTACGGGTAGGGTAGTCGATGTTGTTAACGACTGTAAAATGGAATGACCTATAAAACACGGACAGAATATGTTTTCGTTGTGTGTGTGTGTGTGGGGAGAGCCCAATCATCACATTTGGTCCAAACAGTTTTGAAGGATAGAGGTATGTTTAATGAAGTGATGTTGACCAAGCAAGTTCTTGAGTGAAATTTTTAGTTCATTACCCTGCTGTACTAACTAACTAATACACAATTAAATACACAATTAAAGCCACATCATATTCCAGGTCTACTGTACTACTTTACTGCAACAGTGCCTGTTTCTGAAGACTGGTGCAAATTGTGCCTTCTAGTAGGTCCCAACTACCTCATGGGTAATTAAATCAGCAGCATAGTATTAATATGAGACTAAATAAAGTTACTATGGCAGCACTGGGACAGCTTGTATCTGTTCATGGAGTCCACCAGGTGGAGCCAGAGATAGCCTTTCACAGTCCAGTAGTCTCACAAGCAGCTGGACATGTTTTGCCTCATTTGCACTCAATAAAGACAAACTAAAGGCAAACTTCAGTCAGCTGCCACACTTTGGCTCAGTCTGACCACTCGTTGTCGTCCAGCTCCGAGTCGTCGTCGGAGTCGCTGTACTCCACGGCGATGCGGCGGGACAGGATGGTGGCCACGTCGTTCCCCACCGGCTCCCGCTTGCTCTGCTGCTCCTGCTGCTCTTGGACTTTCTTTAGCTGGATGCCTAACAACGGCACACAAACAAATTAGATTACACACACACACATACAGTATATATATATATATATATATATATACAAAAACCTGAATCCAGGCTCCTAAAATTAGCAGTTACAACTCATACTCTGAAAAGCTTTGTGAATACAGGTCATGAACCTTTTGTATAGCGTCTGCCTTTACCTGTCCCATAGAAAACAACAACGAATCACAGGCATCTGAGAGTAGCGTCACTCCGACTCACCCATGCGGATGGCGGAGAGCAGGTCGCTTCTCGCGTCCCTTACAGGCTGATTATCGGCCCTCTTGCCCTCGCTGTGTCCTGCCAGGTGGGAGGGTGCAGCCGGAGGGACGGGTGGAGGAGGGGGGCCGGGGGGAGGGGGGACCATGCGAGGCCCCGGGGGAGGAGGTATAGGTGGGAGGGAGTAGCCTGGGCCGACATGCAAAACTCCATTATGGGGGGTGGGAGGTAGTGCGCCCAGAGGGAAACCAAAGGCTGTCTGTGCTGACGGGATGGGCGGGCCTGGGACAGGAGGTGGAGGACCAGAGAACTCCATTGGGCTATCAGAGAGACACAGACAGAGTATTATGTTTCAGGTAACACTACAAATGTGCTGGAGAAATTATATTATGTATGTAATTCATTCCTTATTTGACTTATGCAATAGTTGAGACTAGGGATGGGACGATCTGCTTATTTCACGATACAATTCGATACGCAGTACCAGGTTCACGATTCGATACAACCACAATACGATGTAATAAATAAACGTTCAATGGCAACAAAGTCTGACTGTGCAGAATTCTGTTTATTTCTGAGCCACAAATCTTTCTAGTGATGGCACTGGCTTGCTAGAATGTAAACAACAATTTAAAAATGCCATTACAAAGTGCAAATAATATAATTTCGATGGAGAGTTTGTGAAATTGTGATGGGCGAGCCGTCTCATTTGTGATTACTATAGCAGAATAAAATTTGGCTAATATCACAATTCATTTTTCGGCCCCACGATACGTATTGTCACATTTTTGTATTGCGATATATTGAATTTGGATGTATCGCCCCATCCCTGGTTGAAACAGTTCTTTAAACAAACATACTTGTAATCAACAGGAGGAAGTAATGAGCCATTAATTCGGTTTGCAGAGTGAGGCTCTGCTGCGGAGTAGGTTCCTCCCTTGTAGTTGACCTCGATGCTGTGGTATTCATGCTCCACAGGTGGGGAGGGGTGTACGTTCCCAGGCACGTAACTACGAGGCCTGGCGTAGTGACAGGCGGCGTGGGCGGGGCCTGGAGGAGCGGGATAGTCTGGGAGCTCAGGTCTGGATAGACAAAGGAGAAAGAGAGGGCCTCTCATGCTGACACCGTCTTCACAGAACGGCAGATCCAAATGGTGGATCTGCTATTACTAAATCAGAACTTTACACAAGAGAGAAAACATGGCATAAGTAGGACTCTCTGAAGTCTCTGAAGTTGTTTTCTATTATTCAATGTTTGGAGTTTTGCTTTTTTTACACTCAAAATTCCTGCAGCCCGACTTTTTGTCTTGATCATTATATCTATGTGTATCTATGTTTACCTTATCTTTGCTCGCAGTATGTTAATCAATATTTACTATATTATCTTAACAAGAATATTTTATCATTATGGACATTGCCATTTTGTGACTGACTTTCCAGTGAAGGTAAAACTGGGCCAAAACATTCCACATCAGGAAGAGCTGCTCACAGCCTGTAGTAGTTATAAATGTTATTTCTGCAACAATTCAACCAAAACCGCACAATCAGTGGCCTTCCCAGTTGAAGTCTCAATTCCATTTGAAAATGCTAATTCCATGATTCCATCTGCAGTTTCGACACGCGGTCATACTGTATGTAAAAGCACAGACCTGCCGTCAGGGGAGAGGGAGCCCTCAGACGACGCCCTTCGACGCAGAGTGTGTGGATGGCGGTGATCTGGACGGAGCTCTTTATCAAACGCCATCATGTTCCACTCTTGCCTGCGGTTTCGGGCCTTTCTCACCTTCTTCACCTCCCGCTGGAGCGTGCTGTCAACTACACAGCGCTTCTGTTCCTGGGAAAGGGAGAGGGACGGACAGCAAATGAGACGGAAACTAATGGTTAAATAAATACATAAAAATAAACAGAAGAAGTCAGTGGTCAGAAATAAGTCTTCTCTAACCCTTTGCTTCCGCCTTTCTTTCCTCTTGTCCTCTGTGTCCTGCAGCATCTTCTCCTTCCACAAGTCAAAAAAGTACGATGGGTCCGTGTAGAACTTCATCGCATCTATGCAATCCTCTCTGTGTTAAGATTTAGAAAACAATCATCCACATGAAGTGAGACACATGAACTGACAACTTAACCTGACTGGACAGCGGTGGCGCAGTTTCTGCAAAGCATACAGTACCTGTAAGAAGTGAGGGTGCTGAGAGGAGGCGGCTTGTCGCTGGTGTTGTACATCTGAGCCACAGGGTTTGGAGAACTGTTCTTGGACACGACCTGCTGGTCCTGGATAGTAGAGCTTTTAAAAGCCTTCCTCATATTTATGTCCTGAAGAGAGACTGCAAAACACGATACAAGACAGAGATTGTAATTTTAATATGAGGCATATGAGGATGACAGATGATTTTACACAGACTAGTGAGTAGTGAATAGTCCGTGAGTTCTACTGAGTGCATTTACGTTTGGAAAACAATGTTCCTTAACCCCACACTAACCCTCTTCCACACTGGAATCCAGCTCGGTGACCTTAACAGCCAGGCGGTCGATGCGATCCTGGAGAGAGTTTGCACGCACATAAAAGGTGTTGGCCTCATTAAAAAGCTCCCCAAAAACATTCTCTGCATGCTTACCTGAGAGAGAGAGAGAAAACACAAAAAGGAGCCATTAATAAACAGAAGAGTGTGTCAAACTGTGTCAAGTGAAGAAAGAACAGCACATTATAAAACAGAAAAAGACCAAACGAATCACAGACGTGCTGAAATCTATATTTACGCAACAAAACAAGTACGTTTTGTTGTACAGCTTTTTACACTCAGATGCATTGAGTTCAATATTGCACCCATTGTTCAACTAATGCATGCTGTACAACTGTGGGTTGTGTATTTCTGGATTCTTTACGTTTCCCCATATTATATACGGACTGCACTTCCCCTGCCCATTGCATTACAACATTATTGGCACATGTCGAACAGCACAGATCCACTTAATGTGGAAGCTATCATTAGACTCTCTCTCTTTGTGTCTCCGCCCCCTCACTCTCTGCCTTATCTGCTTCTGTGACACAAAGCTTTACGGTAAGCTCTAAGCTCCTGTAACTTCACAAAATCCCACACACACACACACACACACACACACGTACACACACACAGACGCACACAAACACACGCTACACAAACACATTCTAATCAGAGTATCCATGGGCCAGATGTCGAGTAAATTTGCTTCCCAAAATACTCTCTCCCCTTTCTCTCTCTCTCCCTGTCTCACACATTTAAATGCACCTGCTTGTACATATTACATATATCTAGTACACAAAAATACACAAGTATACCAATGCTTATTTACATTTTGCCAAACATAAGTTATCCTTTAAAATGCTCTGCTTCCATGCAAAGGGTCTAGATGAGTATTAAGTACCAGTTTGTTTTCTGGTAATCACCATTCAAACATTAGGAAAATTTAAGCAGTCCTAATGCTAAACAGTTACAAGTCCACACGTCATTCATGGTCAAATCATCTCAGAGGGCATGATACATTTTTATCTGACTCTTTTTATTCTTTTTTTTTCTTGTTGCCTTCTGGGGCCAGAAGTAGTTCACACAAGTTTTGAGAAAGAATGGATACTGCAATATCAATGAAAGCCTTGTTAAAAACTGGTATGTTTTTTGACCCTCACTCTCATGTCTAGCAGGTGGGGCTGAAAATAGGATGAAATGAAAGCAGATGTTGAACACCAAGATAAACTTAAATCACACTGCATATTAAATGAGCACAGAAATGAAACTGATCTTCCCCATTAGTGTCACTTTTGCCAGTTTACTTAGTGCACAAGGAAACTATGATGTAGCCTACTGTGTTGTTCCAGGTTGCAAAAAACACCACCATCCATTTTTCTATGCCTTTAAATCAAACTTTTCTAAGCTAAATGTAACATTAGCAATGGCAAAACTGTAGATATTTTGTGTGACAGTTACCAGAGAACTAGGCCATACAGTTTCACTTCGTTATGAGAATGCTGAACATCTGAAGATGACTTGATAAAAGCGTTGCTAAATATGATGAGTAGGTGTGATCTTACTCAGACTGCTGAGCTGTCGGATGATGGCGGACAGCGTGTTGTTGGTTACACATTCCAGCTCGCTGCCGATTCCATCAGGCACTGCACCGTGGCACAGGTGCCGAGGCTCTATGTTTCTCTTGACAAGAGGCATGACCCCTTCTCACATCTCGGCCGCAATGCCTGCTGGGAGACACAGGACAGGTCTGAAAGGTCACAGAAGAGTATGCAGCAGAAACGCAAAGAAAATATCAACACATTACGCTCTATAATGCCAGATCAACTGTTGTCATGTGAAAACCTTGTAACTCCAACTTTGGTAGTTTTCAGGTTTTAACTTGAATTGAAGAATTACATGCCGCTCTATGGGTTGACAAAATACTATGACCGATTGGGCTTTTGAAACCTTTTAAAACCTCATTGGATAAACTCAAAAATACATAACTGTCAAGCTAAAAACAAGGCTTCACCAAATGGCATAGATTTCTGGTGTTTCACTGGTATTCAGAGATGGGCCTGAGTCCCAACTCTGGACCTGAGTACAAGTCACATGACTCCAGCCCCCACCTCTGCTAGTATTAAACCAAGCTACTAAACTCAAACTGGCTACTAAATAGACAGTTGTATGAGTTTCAGCGTTGGATGGTAATAACTAGGTAATAGAGTAATAGACAATGAATGGGCACTGACTTTGTGGAGCCATAAGATGCTAAGTTGAGATGTCACACCTAAATGAAGTTCATATTCTAGCATTGCTAACAGGTATGAACCAGAATTTAAAGCAAAGTCAGCGCCCCATTCATTGTCTATGGAGCAGTGCCAGATTTTACATCCCAGGGACATCACAAATTCAAGGGTTGGTTCTCCAGTTTCTAGTAGTAGTAGTTTTAGGAAAGAGTAGTGCATGTTCACAAGACTGAACTGTCCTGGGAAACAGGATTAACAGATGTCAATTTTTTTTTTCTGCCCAGTTGTGGCCTGTGGCCACAAGCTAGCCAACTGCTAGCTAGCCCTACATGCAACCCAAGTCAGCTTTAGTTAGATAAAGTTGATAGGAAGTTCTTAATACAACTCATTCACTAAAATATAACAACTGGACATATTCATTAAGTAAGTAAGTAAGTAAGTAAGTAAATAAGTAGTAATTAAGTATATAAGTACCTAAATGCAAAAGTGTAAGTTACATAACTTTGTAATCTACATTGCTCAAAAGATTAATTCAGGTAAGAGTGTGCACTATAGTGACAAAGTTCATTATTCAGGAACATATAGACAAAAAGATCAATATATCGGAAGTTTTGTTTCCAGGGTGGGGTGTAGGCTAACCTATTTTTTACAGTCTATGGGTGTAACTAGCATCCCAACTGGACTGTCCCATGATTCATTGCGTGACTACCTACTACCTTTGCTGCCATACACTCAATGGCGTTACAGCTAATGGCAGCTGTTCGCTTCTCTTTCCTTTTAAAGCTCTTTGAAACGGCTGTCAATCACAGACATTCGTGTTCTTTTTGAGTGAAATTTGGTCATTTAACAGCAAATAACTGCTTTAATACAACTATACGCAACTACACGGGATTTCGAGTATATACTATCGGCATCAAAAGACGCTTACCAAAAAACACCATTTAATTTCTGTCCTACCATGAAGCTGCCAGTGGGTTAGTTCGATTCACCACCCGGCGGGTTTTTCTTACGTTTTTCACGTCAGCACGCTCGAGCGGGGCAGTGAAAAGCGAATCCAAGTCGTCTCATCCAAATTAAATGAATTCGGCGTTGACCTGCTGCACCCTTGTGCTGAACGGCGTCAGTCATCTCTTCTGGGCGGGATTCACACTGTATAAGCATCTCTCGTCCAAATCAGAGCTTGAGCTAAGGGATTTAGTGAGCAGATTTACTTCTGTCATCCAATCACAGTCGTCAAGGACATCATGCCGGCCATTTGCCATCTCATGTCACAGGGGAACGTTTTATTTCAGGATGCCCTAAGCCTGATTTTGTTATATGACTAATGGGCCTGCTGTATTACCATAATTTCCCTCTTGAAGCTCATCATGATTATTATCAGAAGTAAGGTAGGCCTACTGTCAGGTGTCTTTTCCAATGGCTTTCATCTCAGTATGCCATGGTTTTTCTTAATAAACTCAATAATTAGACTACTAGGACTATATAACTTTGGATAGCAATATTAGACTTTATATTAATCAAGTGCAGATATACAACTGATCAAATGCTCCATGGTTTTGAAGTTACCAAATGCTGAATGATAGCCTACATTCATAGTTTGGCACATAAGAACAAGCTTTTGCAGAGTTTTTTTTTTGTTCTCTTAGCCTGTACATAACCTTTTATGTTCTTTAGGTATCACCGTTAGTCAGAACAGTTCTATCTTAATATAATCTCCTTGACCTTTTCTCAGCTCTCTTTCATTCTTGTTCTTATATTTATTCACCTGGCCCACTGTTTCACTTTTCATATGTCAGTCCCATTCTGTATATTAACATTCTAACATCTTGCTCATCTCAGTGGGTGTGACCTGGATAAATAAAGGTTAAAATGAAATAATTAAATATGATATGCAGCATCTGACTTGTAATCTCCACACTCTGCTCTTTTCTCACAGATGGCATCATCTGGACAGTGGGAGGGAGTGGTGTAGCCTAGATCTGGGGGCTTAACCCTTTAACTCGCACACCATTAAACTATATGTTTTTCACCTACACATTTGCATTTTACCATCAAGCACATTTGACTGTTTTTAATTGTCGTTAGTTCTGGATGTTTGAAACATGGCTTTTGGGGTATATTGTTTTTATATGTGGGATTTGCAAGGCATCTTCTGGTTTTTCACTGCATGCAGCCTAGATCTGGGGGCTTAAGGGACTGTGCTACTTCCTAATATAGGATCACTGTTAGCATCACAACATGAGTGCTCATTCCTTTCAAAGTATGTTTATGATGATAAACCCCGACTTGGTGTCAGTTTGCTGTTACGGTTGGGAGCAACACATTTCACTGAGGGGTCTTAAGTGTTTTAGACACCATAATCTCTTGCCAGCTCAAAAGTATTAACCCCAATACAGCACTTACCCTCCCCATTATCACCGTCATTGACCCTGATGTTTTCACACAGTGCTACCAACCACCGCCTTACCCACTAACTGCATACCCGCCCCAACACTAACACCTCTATTATCCATTACACACAGACTCCCTTTCCTCTGATGTTTGTCCGCTTATCATGGCTTTCTAGTCCTAGTCTATATTGATTACTGCCAATGCCTTGGCAGTTATTACCCAGTGATAGTGGGAGTCACACACACACACACACACACACACACACACACACACACACACACACACACACACGCACAGAGGTGTATGATAAAAAAGAAAGTCCTGTTTGTGTTGCTCTTCAGTGAAATGTGTGATTTTTTTGTCTTGGTTTAAGGTTTATTACTTTCAGTGCTTATATCCACACAGTTCTTTAGCAGTCAATGTCACTAATGTCTGTCTTCCTTGTGTCTGAAAATCCTAACTACTTAGTTCCATTTGGCACTCACAACTCCTAAAATGTGTCTCATGATGAACTAGCTGGTCTGTGGTCCGCTGTCAAACCCAGAAATGAAGCATGAGCAGAAAATAAGGGAAAGAAAAAAAAGAAAAAAAAAGAAAGTAAGGGATAAATTTTGCCAGTGACATAATTACTGATCGACAGGGTTAGGGGTTCAATTCTCACTGGGGCTCGTACAAAAGACTGCTACAAATTCATATGAAATCCATATGAGCCCAACCCCTTCCCAAACTCCATGCAGGAATCTAACAGTGCTCATCAAATGCTAAGTGACATGTCTGATGATGAACTGGAATATGGGACGTCTGGAGGCTGAATTTGAAACTGGAGAATAGTCTAATGGCCCAGCATCCACAGGTGAAGAACATTCCAATATCCCCCTTCTCATGGAAACCATAAAATCATCAAGTTAGTTAAATTATCAGTTATTTCCCCAATTTGCACTGTAAGTTGTCAGAAGATGCAGAATGACAGATTCAATATGTTGGCAGCTTCAGTCTTCAGTTTCAGGTCTCAGTCCTAGTCACAGTAACTTACACGCTCACAAGACAGTCCTGCACATGCACATGCATACACAAACTGATTACCTTCAGTGTAAGGCCAATAAATCCAGGTAAGGTTACTTTGTAAGTAATAGTAGTGTTAAAGTCAAGTGGAAAGGGCACTTTGGTCATGAATTGGATAAGGCCTGCATTGTGTCTTGTCAGTTCTTTGGAAGGTTGGCTTGCAGGTTCATCTCTGATGTCATAGCCTACACTAGGTGTGGAAATTCCAGTGTTTTCATAAAGGGAAGTGATGGCTTCCCATTTTTTTTGTGCCATTTAATGTTTTACATCTTTGCTTTTCAGGATGGGAGAGTGGTGCAGAAGTAAAAGAAATCTGCCTTTTACTGTCAAATTTCAGCAAAATATAATCCTCTGTTGCTCTTACATTCACTTGGTGCCCTCTGTTTGTTATTGATGGTAGCACAAGTGAATCGTCAAAAAACTGTGGGTTCAAATATCTGTCCCTTTCCCATATGTGGATCCAAAAAGATTTTCTAAATAAGCTTGAATATAAAGCTTATTTAGATTGCAATTTAAAGTTTCTTAGAACAATTTTATTGATAAATTTTGTAATTATGAATAATATTGAATATGTATTCAATCTTTTGTGACATTTTCTATGTATAAAGAATAATAATGATGATATGGTAGCTATACCATTTGCAGGAGCTGCTCTTTTTCTCTGGCTATGGAGTAGAATGTTTTTTTTCTTTCTAAATATTTGATAGCTATATATATATATATAAAAAGCATTGTTCCTGTTATACGTTTCGAAATCTGTACCTGGTGTTATGGGTTGTGCAAAATATATCGTCAGTTGGCATGCAAATGGATTAGCTGCAGTTGCTGGGAACCATCTGGTCATTTTGATCTCAGTTTTGGTGGCCCAAGAGCAGTTCCTTTTGTTGCAACCTTATTTTCTATTTTTAGCTTTCCACCTTGTTACTAATATTTTCTTTGTTACCATCCTTTTGGGCAAATAAAACCCATAATAAAACGGTCTACCTGGAACTCCTTGTCCCTCACATATGATGGCAGTGGTAGGATCAGCCAGTGGAAGGTTGCAGGTTGAGGCCATTGCAGGTTGTGACCAAGGCCACAATTCTGTCTAATTTGTTCTAGGTGGCCCGATGGAGGATTCACGAGTCGTGGTGCTGGGCTTCCTGGAAAGCTGCCAAGGACACCCAGAGACCAGGTTCCTGGAAGTGCCCCAGGTCTTCACTGGTTTCTCCCCATTTAAACTGCTCTATGGTCATGAGGTAAGGGGGTGTCTGACCCTGCTCAGAGTTCTGGGATGTAGACTGGGGCAGGGAAGAGACAGTTAATTACAAAAAATGTATTAATTATTACGTTGTCTAGAAAGAAAGATAAGTTGGATGAGTGCTGTGGCTCAGGATCACAAGGGCAGAGGTGGATCAGCATCAGAGGACCTGGTATGATCAGTCAGCCTGGGAAAGGAACTGTGATCCCGAGGAGAGCAAATTGCCGGCTAAATGGCAATGGCCTTTTGAGGTAAGGAAGACACTGGGGCCTGCAGCTTATGAGGTTTCTACTCCTGGACAAAGCCACTCTAACAGGGTTCTGCATGTAAATCTCCTTAAGGCCCCTATGTGTAGAATTTGTATGTGATTATGTCATCCACCAATTACTTTTGATACCATAAAAGTTTGTCAGTAGAAAAATGAGACCACCGCGGAGAAATTTGGTTTAGTCTATGTGTTGCTTTCAGTCTCTTCATTCTTCTGTCCGCGGATACGAATTGGCGCGAAGTGCCATACTGACTTACGGCAGAAAGTCAAACCAAACCAGGAAGAAAACAGACGCAGTCTGAATGCATACCAACCTCCTTGATGCAGACTAGTTGCTTAGATTGAACACCGTGAAGCTAATCAATATGGCAGATAGTGGTAACATGGAAGACAAGACTGTAACTGCTGGACCCTCTGCAACAAAACAAAACAAGAACCCTTTAACAGAAGAGGCTGAAACGGCTAAGAGGGAGATGGAGGGCAGCGCAATACCCGGAGCCCCCGGTAGCCCAGTGGATTGATCGGCTTGAAGTTTCCGTTCCTTGGCCCCCCGCAACACGGCAGACCGGAGACTCCGGTCACCTTACCCCGGGAGGCCGACGGACCCATCGGCGCCCAGCACTAGTTCTGTAAGAGGCTAAAAGAGCTACGAAGGAGTGTGACAAAGCACAGCGTCAGACCGACCAGAGTTAACCGCGACCGGGTGTTCACGCGCCCGGAGAGCTAGACGGGAACTGAAGAGGTTTAAGACCGACACAGACCTGGCTTTCTTTCTCCTACACATGTAAGTGAAATACCAATAAGGGTCTTAAATTGTGTTACCGAAGCTTTTAACTATTTTTTAGGACCCGTGTAGTTTATATCTGCGGTTATGTTATGTGTAATGGCATAAGTTTATTTGAGTAGTCAGCTACCTGTACAGCTACTATGTAACCTAGCCTAGCAAATTAGCTTCACTTGTCGGTACACAGCCGGCTGCCGACAGAGAGTGGGACTACAGAAGGGAAAGAAAGTATCATAGCCACTTACATTTGTCAGCAGACTATGGCATCCCTTCTGTCCAGTGTGTGTGCAGGTTGTAATCGCGTCGTTTAGTCCGCATTTGCCGTCTGGTTCCGACGACTGTGTCATATGTGTCCTGCCTTCTGCTAGCTTGATCGGCCGTAATCGCCACATTTAATACAGCTCCATACTCCGATTACTTTACTTGATTTGTGTTCAGTCTAGTTTGTTAGCGGTAGCATTTTCCATTAGCTACAGCTCGTAGCATCAGAATAGTAAATGTTGGATAGGCTATGTTCACAACGACAGCGATCCCCCAAATATCTGTTAACCCGAAGTCTCACAATAGCAAACTACTTCATAGTACAATGCTGTGATTAGGAATAATAGGAACTAATGAGCTACAGTTATCTGCAGCAGTATTTTGTTTACATATTGTGGCTGTATGAAGCGGGGTATCACAAACGCCGCTAAGAGGTTGCAAAGACGTTCCATCTTCACCGTTTGCGACAGTATATTTTTTTTGGCACTACCACTAGGAGTCGCCAAAATCAACATTTTTCAAATCCAAGATGAATAGCATTGTTGTAAGTGACCACGCTGCAGTTTCTGTCACATTTTCCCCCTTGGCCAACCCCTGCAAATCTAGACAGTGGCGACTCAATACATCACTTCTTAAAAATGATAAATTTATCTCTCTCATAAGAAATCAAATTTTGGAATTTTTTGTGTTAAATTTAAATTCTGTATTATGTGTGGCTACAGTCTGGGAGGCCTTCAAGGCTACCTGCAGGGGCTGGTTTATCAGCTTCTCCTCAGCGGAGAAAAGAAAGCGTGGTGAGGTAAAATCTGAATTAAACATTAAACTCAAGAGATTAGAGTAGCAGCACATGCTGGATCCATCCAATTTAGATCTGAGGAACTCACTCCTCACCACTAGGGCAGACTTGCAGAGGCTCATACATGAGGAGACAGCATTTGCTCTTTTCCGTTTGCGCAGATTGTATTTTGAAACTGGAGACAAGGCAGGGAGGATGCTAGCTCATAGATTAAAGCAAATAGAAAATAGACAGACAATTCCAGCAATTAGAGACGAGAATGGTATGTTACAATGTGACGCAGCTATAATTAATCAATCTTTTAAAAATTATTACTCCAAACTCTATGGTACAGTAAATAATGCAAATGAAGCTGAATTGGACAATGTCTTTGAAGGCTTCAGCCTTTCTAGAGTCAGTTCGGTTGATAGGGATGTGCTTGATGCACCTGTTACACGGGCTGAGATTGAGATTGCAATCATGAAGATGGCTTCGGGAAAAACTCCAGGGGACGACGGCCTGGGAATCGAATTCTACAAGTGTTTTAAAGAGCAGCTTTCTCCATATTTACTGTTGTTATTTAATGAAATATTGGAATCTGAATCCATGCCTCCCTCTATGTGCAGGGCCATTATCTCTTTGTTGCCAAAACCAGGTAAAGATCCAGTTCTGATGGGTAACTACCGTCCTTTAAGTTTGTTAAATTGTGATTATAAGATCCTGGCTAAGATCCTGGCACTCCGTTTGGAGAAGGTAGTCCCATCTATAGTGCATCTAGACCAAGTAGGTTTCATCCCAGGTCGTCTGTCCTCAAATAATATGCGGAGGGTTTTCCAGATTATGCTGGAAGCTAGTTCCCGTAAGTCTCCAGTCATTGCAGCATCATTAGATGCTGAAAAAGCCTTTGACCAGATAGAATGGCCCTATTTATTTTATACGTTTAAAAAATTTGGTTTTGGCCCCAAGTTCATTAGCTGGGTAAAAGCTCTTTATAGTGCCCCATTTTCCTCTGTTAGAACTAATGGATTAGTCTCAAAACCCTTCTCTATACAACGAGGCGTTAGGCAGGGTTGTCCAGTCAGCCCCCTACTCTTCATTGTCGCCCTCGAACCATTAGCATGTGCAATCCGTTCTAGTGGTGACATACACGGTGTGAACTTCCATGGACACGATTTTAAATTGAATATGTATGCTGATGATATTTTGCTCACCTTAAGCAAGCCAGCATCCTCTATACCTGCAGTTCTTAATTTGGTTAATTTATTTGGCAGTTTTTCTGGATACAAGATCAATTGGAACAAGAGTGAGGCAATGCCACTTAACTCTCACTCATTTAAATCTGATCTAATGGGCACCCCTTTTATTTGGAAAACAAATGGAATGAAGTATTTGGGAATCAACATCATATCTCCTATTATTAAAATCTTCAGCCTTAATGGCCCTGGCATCCTCCAGTCCATCAAGGATGACATCAACAGATGGATAGCCTTACCACTGTCTCTATGGGGTAGAGCAGAAATATTGAAAATGAATGTTCTACCAAGACTTACTCATATCATTGCATCTATTCCTCTTAAATTTCCTCAAAGCTGGTTCAGAGACATCAAATCCCTTTTTATTCGATTCCTTTGGAATAATAAAAAGCCCAGAATCGCTTACAAGAAATTAATTATACCCAGATCCAGGGGTGGTCTAGGAGTCCCAGATGTATTTCAGTATTATCTTTCATACAATGCAAAGTATCCATTGACTTGGGCTTACAAGCCCGACTCTCTGGTAGGCAGCTGGGAATGGCTGGAGAAGCGCATCATATCTGGAAATAATAAAATATCCTTGGCATCATTATGGTACTGTCCAAGACCACATTTTTATCTTTTAGATTCTTTCTTTTTAACATATGCACAACTATCGTCTGTTATAAATAGGAAATGTAAAGAGGGAGCTGTGCCTGCCTCATGCTCGGAGTGGGATCAGCTTTTTAAGAAGGCAACCTCGTCAAGAGGTGTGGTCTCAAATATTTATAGCTTAATGTTTAGGGCTGCCCCTAATGCATATTCTTCTGTTCAGCTGGCTTGGGAGCATGACCTTAATATATCCTTGACTGCTTCTCAGTGGAATACAATTTGGAGGTCAGCTTTGAGCTCTTCTAAATGTGTGAGATTTAGGATTATACAATACAAGATTCTGAGCAGAGCATATATTACCCCTGTTAGATTATCCAAGATGGACGACAAACACCAAGGTTTATGCTGGCACAATTGTGGCAGTCGAGGTTCATTACTCCACCTGCTTTGGGACTGCCCAGCTGTTAAAACACTCTGGTTAGAAGTCACATCCCTAATGTCAGAGTTTTTTAATGTTAATTTCCCTGTATGTCCCATAGCATGCCTGCTGGGCCTAAAACCTAGTGTTGGAGTCACTGTTGACCGGCTCTGGACACTGGGTTGCTTGTCTACTAAAAGACTAATTCTTTTAAACTGGAAGGAACGTAAGCCAGCCTGCTTCTCTAGGGTTTCGTGGCTGGAGGAATACCTGGACTTGCTGAATATGGAACGGGCAGTCTGCCTGTTAAAAGACTTTGACAAGGGCCTGGAGGACCACTGGGACACTGTCCGCAAGTTCCTTGTTTGACCATATAGTAAATAGTAACTGATTACACTCGCCCTAGCAATTAAGACTTGTTAAGTACTCTCATTTGTTTGTTTGTTTTTTTTTTTTTTCTCTTGCTTTGTGTGGCCTGTAGTAAAACCCTTGCTTATTATGTGACCACTTTCTATATCCAGGTACCTGCCTCCGCTTGAGAAGGCTTGTATAAAGAATGTATAAGAAAGAAAAGCCTGTCGAATGTTGTTGCGGGCTCTGGGTGTCACCCTTGCATCCCCCCCCCCCCCCATGTTATCTTTATTTGTGTTTTGTTATGCAGTGTTGTCTTTCGTATTAAAAAAAAAAAAAAAAACATTTTTCAAATCCTACACATAGGGGCTTTAAGGAGTAGATCCCAAAACATGTGAAGACAGCAGGTGTGTTCCTGATCAGAAGTGTGTTTCAGAGAACTCTTGCCATACAGATGTAGTAGAGCATGATATTGTGTTGAAAGGGAATGCACCTGTGAGATGTATGAGTTACAGGATACTGGAGCATCTCCTGGTATCTCTGAAGAAGGAGGTGGACCTAATGTTGTTCCTTTGGATCACCAAACCCTCAAGGAATGCGTGGTGCAAACCAATTGTCCTGGTACCAAACAAGGAACGCACAATAAGGTTTTGTATTGACGCTTGGTACTTGAATTCTATTTCTAAATGTGACTCTTATCCAACCTCCCAGATTGATGTCCTGATTGAGCGCTTGGGTAAAGCCAAGTACTTGACCACTATTGCCTTTTCAAGGGTTACTGGCAGGTCCCCCTGACCCAATGGTCTCAGGAGTTGACCACCTTCCAGATGCCATGGGGGCTTTACCAGTTCACTGCCCTGCCGTTTGGGTTATGGAGTCCCGGCTACATTCCAGAGGTTTAATGATTAGGTACTGTTTGGATTGTCAGATTTTTTCCTCTTCCAATCTGAACACTTTAGCACCTGGAACACTTGAGATTGGTCTTGGAGCATCTCTGTACTGCAGGCCTGACCATTAACCCTTCCAAGGGTGCCTTCGTCAGAACAGAGGAGTACCATGGTTATGCCATCAGGAATGCCATGATTAAGGCTCAGATCCAGGCAGTCTATGCCACTGAGTCCTACCTACTACCTCAAGACAGAACCCAGCTCAAATCTTTCACTGGAATGTCAGGGTGGTGCCATCAATTCATTCCTACCTACATCTAGAGCTGCTAAACAGAATACCATCGGTAGGGGAACAAGGAAGCATGAAAATTTGATTGTCCCTGAAAAGTTCAGCTGTGGCCAACTTTATTTGGCCAAACTTGATTGTCCACACACGCTGAGTTTTATCAGCTCTATAGGAAATTAATGGACTTCTGGTGACTTGTTGATTACGTTGCTTTTAGTGTGAACGCACAGTTCTCCTTATTTTATTTTCTGGCTATATACACATTTGCCTTCAAAATGCACATAGAAAATAATGACACGTAGCATGTGTTAGCCATCTGTTAAAGTTGCAGTAAGTAAGATTTTTACAGTCTCATCGCACAAAATGACCATAATATATCTGCAGGGGTTTAATATTGTTGTTGATCAGTACCAATTACTCAATGATTACTTCACCAGGTGCTGAGATTTTTGACTTTCAAAACTTACTTTCCAGCCTGTACTCCCCTTAGCTGCAACGTCCTGGGTTTAAACTCGGCCTCGGACCTTTGCCACATATCATCGTCTCTCCTGTCTTTTCCTGTCTCTTTTCACTGTGGACTTGAATAAAGCAGAAATGCTAACTGAACAACTGAACTTATAAATATTGTAATTAATATTGTGTTAAGTTTTAAATGTAAAAGGGTAAATCTTAATGTGTTGTCTATTCCCCCATGTGTCTTGATTTGGTGAGCTTGTATAAATGTCCTCCTTTATGTCTGTCTTGGAGGTCAGTTCACATTTAATATTAGATTTACTAACTCTTCTGTTTAGCTGACCTCAATTTTAGTGAGCCCAAGAACAGTTCTTGTTCTAACAACTTATTTATAACTTATTTTCTATTGTTTCACCTTTTTCTTTTGCTTTATTATTCATATTCGTTGTTACCATCCTTTTGGGGAAATTAAGCCCTTAATTTTGAGCACTCTACCTGCGACCTGCCTACTTCCTCGGTCCTCCACAATTATGATGATTGATCATTATTAGTTGTAATTTTCACACTCATACAGGTTTCCAGTACAACCAATCCTCTACTGTTAGCATCTGAGCCACTCAGCTGTTGCATTTGGAGTTAAGTACATAGTAAATGGCACGTTGATGGTATTTAGTGACATAGCAACTTAGTGACATAGCAACTTTCCAGTGTTTACTTTTTTCTCCAGCCCCAAATTCTTTTGGAGGTCTGGACTTGAACCAGCAAGCTTTTGATCACAAGCTTACGTCTCTTATCTTGAGGTTATCGCTCCCACCACTCCTTCTTTTGACAGAACTGATTTAACCCTCATAATATTCATAAGGCATCGTTTATAAAACAAAAAATGTGTTTTTAATGTTATGTCATATTAAAAAAACTACATTTTCCACCAGGATAAACTATCTGGGTACTTCGTTATTTGTTCATGACAGAACCTGACTCAGTCCTTTAAACCACAGCAGTGTGTTATTTGTGTTTTTCTGTAAAAATAGCCAACAGTGTTTATCATCTGCTATTTATTTATTTGTATTGGGATGATTAATTTACACACTTCTGCCACTTCTCTTATGCTTGAAAATAAATTATTAAAATTCACCATACCTTATCATTATAAAGCTATCATAAAGTAATTATCCAACTGTTTTCTTTCTTATCTTGTTTACAATGGGCCTTTGCAAAATACAAAACCTTGAATTTTCCCATAGCAGACCAAAGCACATCACACGTTAGTGGGAAAAATAATCGCCCGGAGCTTAAGCTGTATCAAAAGCCTCACAGTTCCTGAGCACCCGCCTTCAGAGGGGGTGACTCTTAGAATGCCTCAGCTTGTTTGTCTCATGGTTTAAGTGGTGCACATAGCCATGGAAAGATCATTAAATCACTGTTTTACCACTTGGCTTAATCCCTACAACAAAAGGAAAGATACAAAAAAAGAGAAAATGGAGAGAAAAAATGGTGGGTGAGATTAAGTAGAAACTTGATGGATCTAAACTGACGGCTCTGTTTCCCAGCGTTGCTAAGGCGAGTTAAGAATCTTGATTCCAAATCTCCCAGGCTGAAGAGTGGCTGCTGATCGGACGTTCCCTGTTACCCCTGCAGTGGCCAGCCGCTCTCGTAGTGTCCGCTGCTGTGGCCATCTGCCGGATTACCCAGCAGGATATATTTTTATAGAGAGCATCCTATTCATATCCCGCCTGCAAAGGTTTACATTAAGGTTGAACTCGGGTGCACTTACAAAGGCAGATGAAGTAAGCCCTATCCTTCTTACAGCACCCCTCCCCATCTTCTCACTGTTTGGGAGACTGATACCACTGGGTTGAAAGGGGCTGCTTTACTGTGGCATGAAAGAGGATCTCATGCAATGCCACTGTCTGCGGCTGATTTTTTTTCAAGCGCTGACAATAAAGTGGTGCCCAGCATGAAAAAAACATTTGTATGTGCCAAGTGCAATTGTTTCTTCTAATAGGCATCAACAGGCCAACTTCTCTGTGTTACCATACAGGTGAACTCATTCCTGGGAAAATGTTTTTTTCTTTCTCAGCCTTGTAGGCGCGATGGCGTCCCCCTTTTTCCTTGGCCTAACGGGATTAGTCGTGCCAGTGCTACCCCGGCTGTCACGGTACTGTCTACTTCCCATCTCTCTTCTGGGCCTCTAATGTGATTAACCCATTCCCTGTGGTCCAAATGGTTCTGGAGGGTGGGTAGAGGGGGGAGGGGAGGGGGCACCTCCTTGGCATGTTCCTCCCCATGCCTAACTCACCATCATTGGCACCTTTGTCCGGCAGGAAGGACTGAGGTCGAAGGTCTATTAGTGTGTGGAGTAGAGTACAAGTGGCTGAGAAAAGAATCCACTGAGTCTGAGGCTTACAATTGAAATTCAAAGTCATTTATTGAAACAATTTTATCATTAGATCAATACTTCTCTTGAAATCTTCAACAATGAACCAAATTCTTAATATAGTCTTTCATTTATGCGCATATAAAAACTAGATCTTATGTTCTTGCCGTCCAGCATTTTTGAGTCTGATCAACTTCAAACATCTGACCTGTTAATGAAAGTCTGTTCAGGCTGATTTGTATTATGACATTTCTAAATGGCTTTCAGAGAAGCCCGCCCTGAATATTTATTAGTTGCTTAAGTGGAGACAATAATGATTGCTTACGCCCATCATCTTGTCAAATGTCAGTGATGGGGGGCTTTGCCTGTTTAACACGTGTCACGCTCATTATCAACTCATCTGTCGCAAGTCTTCCATCAGGGCATCTGTTGCACACTGAGGACCACATGCCCTTTGCCACTCCACAGACTGAGAAGCCTCAGAGCTTGTGCAAATCTTCTTTTAGTAGGGACATCAAAAAACCCCAAAGGCTGAAATCACCTTTACATTATGTTTATGTGTGTGGGGATGTACAGTACTACTGTAGCTTGTAAGTATAATGAGGAAAGAAGTTTTACCCACATTACTATCTAGGTAGAAATCTTCCAAGAAGCCAGGCACACATATAAAGTTCATCAAAATTTGCATGCAAACAAAAAAATCTGTTAACACCCCAGTCTCTTGTTGGCAAGGTTGAGGAGTAACGGATTATGTGTAGTGTTTAGAGCAATCCCCAAGCCACCAATAAAACCAATCTGTTACTGTAATCAACTTTATTCAAATTACATATTCTTTTGAAAAAAATAAAAAGATGATTATTTGTTAAGTTACTCAGATACATCCTTGAAGGAGAGAAGCAGAGAAACAGCATTTTGATTATAGAGATTAATTAAACATAATTTTACACAACTTGGAATCATCTTGGTTGTACACAATGACAAAGGCACTGTATATTAAGCCAAATCTCCATACGATAGATGAAATATGAGTGCTTTTCATTTATCTGCGCACGGTTTTGTTTTACCTTGCACCCAAAGAAAGAGGACAGCCCCATACAGCATCTACCCTCATGCTGTGTTTAGCAGCGTTTCACGTGAGTGCACAGCATCGGTCAGGCGATGGCATGGAGAATTAGTGAGTCTTAATTAAGGTTTTTTACAACTCTGCATGTGCTGTTCAAATGCAAGACAACGGGATGGGCTTGAATGGGGTGGGGTGTGGTCGCTCCTTAAACAGCTGCCTGTCCTGAAACAAAACCTAAAGTTAACATGAAGAGCCCCATAGTGATGGAATGTTCAAACCTATAAGATGGGAGGGATATTTGTGAAATGCATCTGTGTGTGTGCATATCTTTATTTGTCGGTTTGTGCATCTATCTATATTTTAGGCTTTAGTGAAAGAGCGAAGGGGAAAACAATTCGACATTGTGGCTGAAAGACAATACCGTGCGCAAGGGGGTAGCGCCCCTTGTGTGGAGATTTGGTGGGTTTCCAATCCTGATATCCAACCCAGCACCATGTAATGGAAGGTGACACTTATTGTATTAGTATGAGCTAATGAGTGTCTAAAAGCCTGTGTGACTGTGTGCACTGAGGAATCTCATCGTGTGTGTTGGGGGGGGTAGGAAGAAAGGACAATATATCAGCAAAGCAGACTTGGCTATAAGTTGCAGCCAGTATGTGTGTCAAATAGCACTGTGGTTCCCAATCTGCTCCCCCCTCCCACACACACACACACACACACACACACACACACACACACACACACACACACACCCTCCACCACCACCTCAGATCTCAGGAGGCACGCGAGGCCTTGGACAATTTCAGGCAATGGAATCTTAATAGAGATATACTGAGGACAAAATGAGTCGCCAATTAGATTTGAAGCCCAATCCAGATTTGTTTTGGCCAGGTAAACTTCGATATATTCATCTCTACATGGAAAATAACCCTGCTTTCAAGTTAAAACCTTGTGTCATCATAAAAGTCAAATTGAGGAATTTAGAAAAACAGACCAATTTTCAGATTGATGACAATGTATTTTCTAAATGTTATCATGGGTTTCATGGGCCCTAGAGTCATAAAACTTGCTTCATTGTTTCTAAACACTACCGATATAATAAAAGCTTTACAGCACCAATAAAATGTAGCGAGGCAGTGGGGTTTCAAGAAGGGGCGCTACTGAAGAATACATCAGATTAGCAGCCGTCAGTATTTTATAGGTACGATTGGTATCCAGTTGTATTTAAATATTATAAAGTGGAATAAATATAAGTCATTAGAATTCTGGTTTCATTGACTCTTGTAGAGTGACAAAATATTGACAAATTTGGTAGCCATTTTATGGAGTTTCATTGCTGCCGTTTCCCTCCAATTTATCATGTATTCCAGTGAGTGCATCATTACAGCATTAGTGTTTCTGAGCGTTCTTTACTTTTTCTTTCTTACCACATTACACATAGGACAGGAAATTACATCAAACCATGAAACCAGGGGCCACCATCTTTGTGCACCTGGTTCATTATGTTTTCTAGACATACAGTTATTCACATTAATGTAAGTTTTGTGCATCTTACCACCACAACACCTAGCACCCAGAACCTTTGTCACATGTCATCCCCCTCTCTCTCCCAACCTTTCCTGTCTGTCTTCACTGATGTCTATCTAATAAAGGTAAAAATGCCCAAAAAACAAAGTAAGACTGTAGTAAAGCTGTAATTTATTGTAAAGGAATATCTCTCAAATGCTTTTTTGTTTTCTAATACTCTTCTGTCACTTCAGATTATAAGGCAGTAGCCATGTAACTTCAAAGTACCAGTATCAGAGTTTGATTTGTATGAAAAATGCAAATCTAACCAAACAACTACAGGTAATGAAGAAAAGAAGCACAGTAGAACATGGGAACTACAGACCATTCTCGACCTTAACCGTGTTTTGAGAGAATCACTTATGACCAAATGAATGATTACATGCAAGGTCAAAGACCTTTCGACAACTTCCAGTTGGTTTAGAAAATTTTACTTAGCAGGCACTTATCTACTCTTCCTAAGTGATTTAATTAAAAATGGTTTGGTAAGGGAAAACTTTTCTAGATCCACAGAATCCATTCAATACCATAGACCACAATATGTTACTAGTTGACACCTGTGGGTTTCAGTGATTTGTAAAGCACTGTTTTGTTGTCAGTACTATCACAACAATATACCGTTTTGAAGGCAAGACGCCATTGAGACAATTAGGATTGTTGGAGTCCATGAATTATGCATTATTTATCTATATTAACCCAGTGACACATGAAGCCTGTTTGCAGAGTTCAAACAGTAGGACTTGCAGTACTAGTTAATAACCACAAGATGGGTATCTAATTAACTGTGTAAGGCTTGGGCATCTCACATAAAATGTTTTACAGATGGAAGTGTAGCCTTGTTATAATGTTCACTTCTTGGCCTAATTGTTATAACTACTGTTTATACTACAATGTACTCATATTGCTCAGAAACATAGTATTGATTATTTGTTTTTGTCAAATTACTGGCTAAAGTTAATGAAGTTCTTATTTCTTACTAAACATTTGGTTTATTGTCCTACATCAGTCATTTTATGACAGCCTTTAAATGTAGTTCTCTAACATTTTAGTTTTCCAAAAATTTTTTGTTCAATTTACTCAACAGCACAACATACCAGTCATACCAGACATACCAGTGCTGATTTATGTTTTTTTTTTAAAGACTCAAACTTCTGTCATGCCTGTCATATTCTGATAATGATAAAGATGATAAAGACCCACAATAACAATCAAACCTCATATTGAATCCTCGGCTTTAAAGCTGATGTGCCAAATTACATGAAATTGGCCTATAGAGTCAGAAATATAAATCCATTCCATTTGTGGTGCCTGATTTGATTAAAAAGGATTGAAGCGCTTGGTAGAGAGGGCTTGGTTAATGTGTAAACCATATAATGATTTCACCAGCTGTGACAGCGTTGTAACCAATTTCGTGATAGGCCATACTGTATCTCTTGCCACTGAGCAACTACACTTGCTCAAAGGCACTGTGGTGATGGCAGGTGGGAAAAGTGCTTCAATTGAGATTTACCAAGCCTGCGCAGGGATTCAAATGAACAACCTGCCAATCGCCTGCCAATCAATTCTCTGCCAGTCACCACTCTGGTCTAATATATTTTGGCATTGACCAAGTTTGGTTTCATCTATGACACATCAGTGACAGAATATGTGGATCAACTTTCATGAATATAGAAGCCAATGTGTGGGAATTTGACTCAACTTTTTCTTTGTCATTGTCTAAAAGGACCTTTATTTGTATCGATAAAGTTTGTTGGGATAAAGTTTGTTGGGAAACCAATGATCATCATTTCATTAGGGTGAAAAAATGTGAAGTCTAGCATCATTACCATCTCACTAAATGATAGCAGGATAATAAGTAGGTCAGTTACAGTAGGCTTTCTGCCCCTCAGCCTTCACACCCTAATCGGAAGCAAAATGAACACTGATGAATGTAACCCCTGTTCCCTGAGGCTGGAGAGGGAGTGTCATGTATATCTGTGGAGGATTGTTCACATGACATCTAGTATTGAAAACCTATTTAATAAAACTTGTACGACCAGTTACAGTGTGCACATAAGGCTGCGGCCCTGCTGCTGCTCACCAAGCATCCTTGGGAAGGTGCAATGGGCCAAATGTCATTGTACCTCCTTTCCTTCCTTCCTTCCCTCCCTTTGCTTTCAGTCAGTAAAGTCAGTACAATGCATAGATATAGAGGAAATATCCCCACAGACAGGACAGCATGTGCTGTGCTGGGGGCCATTACATCCAGCCGGCATAACCTCATGAGTATGTGTGATGAAGTCCATTTATAGAACAGACTTCTTTCACAAATACCCTGTTGAACAATGGCCATGAAATGTCCATACGTCTAATGAAATGGATATGAATATTGCCAGCCATGCAACCCTTACAGGCTCTAAAGATCGCTTCCATATTCCAGTGGGACAGATGCTGTTTTGACCAGGTTACAAAAAGAAAACAAAAATCTGAAAACAGGCTTACTTTCTTACAGAAGCTCTTCCAATCAAGGCCTCTCCTTTTCCACACACTAAGTGTGTTTTGCTCTATGTATATCTGTACCAAATTCGGTCCAGATGATTCCAACCTGCCGTACGTGCCTCTGCTCCTCTGAAGTGGATGAAGAGAATGAAAATTCAGTATGGTCAAAAAAACAGCAACTCATAGGACAATACATCCTTAGCATCATCTGAATGCAAAAGCTTCACTTTTAGGTCACATGCTACCATTAACATCAACAATTTGGAGTAAAAATTAAACAATTGCAAACTATACACAGATGACACAATCATTTATGCCTGTGCTCCCTCACTGAAACAAGCCATTGAAAGCTACGCTCTGAATACAGGAACTCTGTCATTGCTCTGAATTTATGAATGGTCTTGCTGGGTGCCAGAGTGCGCTGTTGCGGTTGAAGTGCCAATTTACAAATGCAGCTGATTTCGGGACGCTTTCACCGATGGGTGGCTTTGAAAAAATAATGTCGTCAAACCAGGAGGCTGTCAGCTATATGCACATGGCCCATTGGAGATATAATGACATCAAGGAACTCAAATGAAAGCAGGGTTTTTAAACAGACCGATGCAGGCTTATACTTGGTACACAGGTCAACTTCAGTGCGCTCATCTGAACGTAACTCAGGTTGACACAATTTGACCTCACCAAACACCCCACTCTGCTGCCCTTTGTTTTCATTTTCCCTCCTGAGAATTGCATTTAATACTATCCTCGCAGATTCTATAAATTTTTATAGTCTTCTCAACTCTCATTTCTCAACATTTGCTTTTCTATTATTGCTCAGAACGCCCTGTCCTTTTAGAATAGGCCCTTTGTAGGCTTTTTTTTTTTTTTTAGGCTGGGGGTCTGATAGAATTGTTCCTCTTAGCCTATAGCCTTCAAAGGAAAACCCCTTTAGAGGCTTCAATGAAGAGGCTATTGTTGTTAGCTTAACTTAGATGTTTCAAAATGCTGAATATTTCAAAAACTGTCTTTTAATTAATTTCAAAACAATTGCAAAACACTGAACTGCAACTGTAGTTACATTTGTGGAACTCCAAACTAGTTCCCACTGTCAGTAAACTTTCCGTGTGTTGGGTTCCTCGACCTAAGCTTAGCCCACAGCCAGGTCTTGGTCCTTAGAAACACAAATTCCAAAGATTTCACAGCCAGATGAACAGCAAAAGATTAATATGTTTAATGCTGCCCAGTACAAAGAGAGTCTAATCTTTGCTTTCTTCAATGGCTTTAACCTCAATGTCAGGCAGTGGAGTATATAGTGTCTTAAAGAGCTGTGACTGAAATCGAACCGTCACCTGCCCATGATGCCACAGGTGTTGTACACACGCTTTTCACACAGATGCTGCTCTGTTGATGTCTTTGCTACACAGTTTAGTATAGAAACATAAGTTGGAGGTTGTAGAGGAGTTTCTTGCTACGCTGAAGTGTGGTTTGAGGATCAGCACACCAGCGGGCCTTGAATGGAGGTATAGCAAGAGAAAACTGGGCTTTCATTTGTTCTCAGTACAGCCAGAAATCTGAAGTGAGATTCTTCCAACATGACTTGCTGTAGCTCGATGTAGTGAGTTTGTACTTAATTCGAAATTGTTTGCTTTGCATTTATTTAATGCAACAAGACCTGGATTGCATTAGTCATTGTATATGGTGTTAAAAATTTTCTATTTCCTACAATTCAAAATTATTTGAATCTGTTTGGATGGTGTAATTTTCTGGAATCTTTTATTTTATTTCCAAACTAAGCATTTTATGATATTCAACACACACACACACACACACACACACACACACACACACACACACACACACAAAAAGAATGCACACTGATAGATATCTGCAGTGTGGCTGCAGACCACTAAACACCGCAATTCAGCACCCAGTGGCCAGGCAATGCTTAACATGTCATTGGGCACAAACTGCACCTAAACCCCATTTAAATTCTTTTAAGTAGAAACTGAACAAAAACGTCGATCATTTGGAGGTAGGAGGTGGATAATTGTGCACGGTTGACTGATTTAAAAAAAGATGCATTCAACATGGGAAAGGCGACGTTCCTTATTTCCTAATTAGCGTTTGTATTCCGCTTCCTTGTGCTGGCATCCCATACTGTTGCAGCACACCAACAAAAAGGTGAGTTAAGCCTCAAAAACGGCTTCATTCTAGACCAGTGCAGCCTTGTTTATTTTAGCTGCAACACTGAATGGCTGTGAGGTGTGAGGCTGTGAATACTGTGAGGTCTGGAACACCGCCCCGCTCTCAATTAACCCCTTTAATCACAGAAACAAAACAGTGAGCAGTGTTTTGACTGGACAAAGATCCCCTATAGTAAGAGTGGCTAGTAGCAGAGACAAAATGAGACTGTAACTTGCTGGCATGTGGCATGTTGTGGGAATTTAACAGTTTCAAATAGTAAAGTGGGCCCCGACAAGCAGGTGCCCCCATAATAATAATAAAGATGAATATTCGAGTTGTTCACGGCTTGTAAGAATGTGTCATATTTTCAATAATAAAATGCATGACTTCACACCGCATTCATTGGCTTTTGAAGTTCTCCATTGCTGAAAATGATGTCTTATATCAAAATTAAAATTCAAGGAGCATGTTAATATTTAGGCTAGTTGATTCAATATTTAAATCAACAATAATACGATATTTCAGCATGTACCTCATTGAACGAACCACCTGCCATTCATTTTCTTTCACGAGTGTCATTTTCATGGGTTGTTAATTGCTTTGGGTTTTTGGTAAATTTGTACTATATTTTGGATATCTTGCATAGTATGTAATTCAATGATTTGTGTCGTCTTTATGATGTGTGGCTTGTGTCTAAGGGTTTGTTGATAGGCCTAATCTTTAACAATGTGTTTTGTCGATCAGCTGTAATGAGAAGGAAGGCCTGCACGGGCAGAGCACGAAACAATGGGTGGAAATCCTATCCCACCCTTTAAAGAAAAGACGGAAGTCTACGTTTTATGATCAACCAATTGAAAACGAGTTGAATTTGATCGACCAAGGTCTGAGGGCATGCTGTTCAGCAGAAAAAATATACAACTATATCGAAGTGAATGTATTTCTATTTATTTTATTTTGCTTGCTGGTAAATTTCCAACTAATGAGTCCCTTCATTAGTTGGATTTAAGGGTAGATTCAGTTCAGTGAGGATGATCATTAATTTTTCCTTGCAACCTCAGGCATTGGACAATAATGCCATCCATTTGTGAGCCATGAATTGGTCAGTGTTACTGTCAGTGTGGATGAGAGAGAGGCAAGAGGAGAGCAATATTCGCACTGTGATATAAAATCCGCCACATTATAGATTACTCATGTGAGCATTGCTCAAGATGTTTTGTGGTGAGAAGTTCAGCTTATCTTCACTGTTGCCACTGTTAGCTTTTACTTTTTCATATATTTAGGCTATGTATTTATTATTTGAGCCGGAGGAGGTTGTCTGGGACGTCTGTCAATTAGGCTATATTAGCCTACTATGTATAAGCTATTATGCTATAGCCTTATTTATGATTTTCTAGATCAAATTGTCACGTTGGATATGAATATGGGCATTTGCTGCATGTGTAGCCTACATTGGAAAAAATTCAAGCATATTCAAATTGTTAACATGCAGTGTGTTTGAGATCAGTGGGCTAATATTAAATATTTACAGTACAAACTGGAGCTGGAATGTCTCAGGTTTTCATGCCTGGCGAATGATTCTGAAAATTCATAAGCCAAGTCAATCACAGTTCAAAAGGCGGGAGTGTTAGCGGCTATTAGCCTACACGGTTTTCTGAACCCTGTCCTTCAAATCATTCATCAGAAGAATACGGTAGACTATGTGGCAATCATAAACCAATTAATCGATAAGGCCGCGGCGCTGCTCTCTGATTAGATATTTGTTGAAACCTTCATATAGTCACATTTCCAACTCGAGTTCAGACACTAAACTGATGTTGGATACTTTATATGAATCAGTTTTTCCGATGTCAACTTAGAAACACATCTGACGCACACCAGGCCTTCACAGTAATGTAAACCTGCGCATTCATGCTGTCGGTAGACCCGATGAAAAAGCGGGAAATAGAAACACATGATTAGCCTATCATACCTAAAATTTAAGCCACCCATCAACATTGAAATATGATAAGCTGACTTAGCTTATCCACAGGTCTTTAGATCCACTATGCATAGCTGACATTATAAAAAAATATTAATCTATATTCCAATGTGTTGAAAATAGTAATAATTGTTTGATAGATCAATAGAATGTACCATAAGTTAGCAAAGGACATGATGAATATTTTATTTCCCTGGCGTGTAAAGAAGTTTTGCTGGGTTAAGGAAGAGGTTAGGGTTAAAGCTGATGCACTTCCTAAAGTTACAATCAGTCCAACAGCAGAATAAGCTTAAAGGGTCAGAGCCACTGTGCCATGGCAATAGATTGAACAAAACATTCCTGGAACGATTGAGTATGATAGAGAGATGTGAAGTAAGTGCAGCAGGAAAGGATCATTTTTTACTTTAAAATAACAGCAGCTTAGAGGAAGATATGGGAGAGGCGGATGTGATTCAGGGCTGAGAGGGGGAAGTGCAGTAGCCTGTTTCTTGAAGAGATGAGTTTTCAGGTTATGGCAGAAGTTAGGAAGTGGCTGTGCTGTCCTGACTGGAGTGGGACGGTCATTCCACCATTGTGGAGCCGGGAGGGAGAAGAATCAAGGCTGGGCGGAGTGATGAAGGAGCAAGTTGCTGCAAAGAAGAGGGAGCTAAGCGGCTGATAGCAGCAGAGAGTGTGGGCCGGCGTGTCGGGCCAGACTGTGGCCTGGAGGTATGAGGGTGCCCCTCCCTTAGCACCCTTTGGATGCTAGCATCAAGGTTTTGAATTGGATATGAGCAGCCACAGGCAGCCAGGGAAGGGAGTTCAGGAATAGTGTTGAATGGGAAAATTTGGGAAGGCTGAAGACAAGTTGTATAGGTCCAGCCAGGAGGGAGTTGAAGTTGTCCAGAGAGAAGATGACTCAGGTTTGAACAAGGAGCTGGGTAGAGTCAGGTGATGAAGGGTCTGATTCATGAGTGCAAACCTGCAGGATCGGGTGGTGACTGTGATGTGGACCTCACATGACAGTCAGTGGTCTAGAAATCAGAAGTCTTATTTATTTTCTCTTGGGAAGATTTTTTTCCCTTTACAAGCAGAGTCAATCAATAGATTGTCAAAAGGAGGCCACTGTCTGATCTGAGGTTTCTTTTTAGTTGATATTGGATGAGTATTTATTTGATATAGTAATGTGGTGTAAGGCCATTGAGAGCTGTATATACAAGTAGTAAGTTCTGGCATTTACTGGAAGCCAGTGTAAAGATTTAAGAACAGGTGTGATGTGGTCGGTTTTCTTAGTCCCAGTTAGAACTTGCTGTTACAGTAATCTAATCTGCTGATATCGAAAGCATGCATTAGTTTCTCGGAGTCCGACTGTGAGAGAAAACCTATTTTTTCAATATTTTTGAGGTGATAAATAGCTGACATTGTGACATTATTATAAATCTTGAGTGAAGAGCGTCTGCACACAGCCAGGTCAGGCCCCAAGCCTCACATCTGAAAGACCACAACCAGAGAACACAAGATGCCCCACCTACATACTCCTTATGACTCCAACACTTTAGCCAGACTTGCAGTCAGATGGTAGGATGGCACTGGTATGAATGGAAATTAATCAGCTGGTAACCTCTATAGATTATTGAACTGATTAATAAATGGCTGCCATCTTTGAAACTTAGAGAGCAGGATTTTCCTGAGACGAAGACCAGCATAGTCTTGTCATGGTTGAGCTTGAGATGGTAGGCAGAAGTCCAGAGTGGAGATGTCAGAAGTGATGCGTCAATCTGAGCCGGACTGGTAAACAACCAACAGGCTTTTCTGTCAGAGATACTGAGACAGTTGGTTAGAATTCCTATTAGAAAAGTAGCAGATCTTTTTGATATGTTACAGCTATATTTGACAAACGTCTGGAGTGCTTATTGTTTTGTCAAGAGCATAATAATTTAGTTAAATACAATCACAAATGTTGTATTCCAGGTGAAGTAGCAATGGCATTTCTGTCTCCAGTGTTTCACCTTTTGAAGTGAATGAGCAGCAACAGTGTAAAACGCAGATATGCTGTCAATGAGACTGAGCAGCTTTTATAAGATCAATGGCCTAGTTCTAAAAGTTTAAGTGATTGTCTAGTCTTTAAATGGGCCAATAGTGCTGCTATAGGTGTTTTCACATATTCAAAGCAATTTCCTGGACCTGCTTTTCTATTCTATGTGATGCATTTATCTTTAATTGTGTATATTTGAGTCTTGTTTGGAAAGCTACACAGTTTGTTTTAGTAAATGTTTTCACCCTGGCTTTTATCTCTTTCACGAGCTCTTCTCTATTATGCATACATATTGTAGGGATACAGGAATATTTGTCTGGGTCTGACCCTCATTAGTGGTTGTTTGTAATGATCTAGGAATTTAAGCTTCTACTTCTATGTCAACTATTGTACTGTATTGTAAATTTCTTTGAATGGATGTGGACAGAAGTGCCCCTTGTCATTGTTTGAGATGTTGCGCAGTTTTAGTTTTTATATATCAAAGCCGATATGTCTCAACAGTAACCACCCTATGCACCTCATCGTGTATAACATGTACTGTACATGTTATGCACTTTATAGTATGTAATTTATCTTGATATGTGCATATCACCTGAGGGTTGATGACAACAAAGCACCGAAACTGTGAAGTTGTATGATTATTGTACAGTATGCATTGTATTTTAACAGATGACTTCACTCCTTCCATGTGATATAATTGTGTTGAAATAACTGTTGTCTGCTCTAATTGTTTTTAATCTGCAGAACAAATTGCTTCAATGAGAACATTACAGGTTTTGCAATCTAATCTAATCCTCAGTGATGTGTAAATTGCAGGCTAGAAGCAAATCATCATCCTGAACAGGCTAAAATGATGACAAAGCAAAATGATCTAACATTTCAGCCAGTAGTTTATGCAAATCAGTATCTTATTGGGCCTGTTGGTTGAAAGACAATCAGTAAGGAAGGTCATCACATTATTAAATTGAACAATGTGGCATCTAAGACTGATTATAATAATGATAGCACTTTTTGAAACAATCTATCAGTAATCAACAATTGTGACAGATCAACTGCAGTTGCACAATTTGCCCATAGGGTGTCACTATATAGATGATTATCTTAGGATAAAACCTATCTGTATCTGGCAAATTATTGCACTGCTTATCATAGCTTGGTTATACTTCTCACATAAAGTACACTCACAAACATTTAGGCCTAATAAAACTGGAGAGGGACTGTTGTGTTTTTGTGACTATACCTCCTGTGCCGAGGGAGGACAGATGGTGAAGGTCTAGGCTTGTGAGATGGATTGAAGATGAGATAAAATACATTTATGATATTTTGTAACACCCTCCGTCCCCACTGTGTGTTAAATAAACTTTGACTTTTAGCAGAGCCTGTCTAGAGGTCATGCCACTAATGCAGACTGCTGGACAACCTTGTGTCTTTTTCAGCTTTGACTTAACAGCCTGGACAGTTTGCTGCCAAACTGCCTTATGATTTGTCAGACAGTGAAGAGGATTTGTCAGATTACATTTGGAAATGAAAAGTACTTTCAATCACCAAGTATAATAAATGTACAGCATTTTTTTTCATTGGTGACATTTATAAAACAATGATGTTATATTCCTCCATAATTTTTTTTTGCGTAACAGGCCATCATTCATTAACATACAGGGAAATAACCAGGAAACAAACTTAGAAGCACATTACATAACAGATAGTTGCAGTACAAATTCTCTGATAGTAGGTTGCATATAAATACCAGGTACTTACAGTATATATATAGAAACCCCATTACACCAAGCCTACAGCCTTCAGTTATGACAGTAACTATATGTACTATATGTACGATAATACACATTGTCAAATACAGTACATAATAAGTAAAACAAATTGCTCTTGCCCTACTTGCTCATGGCCCATGTTGGACCCCTTTATTGATTTAGCAGGTTAATATAAAAGGCAATCAGTCTATGAGACCTAAACTGGGAGACACTGAACCTAATGGCAGTCACTAGTGAAAGGAAAGGCTTGGACCAGAAGATTAGGGAGACTATCACAATAGAAAATGATTTTATTGAGTCATTCTAAAAAATATGCTGGGTCACCATGTTAGTTTCTGAGATGTAAATTTGGACTTTAGGTGTTAGCTGGTTAGATCAAAGCTCTTTGAGAAAAAGCTGAAGAGGGCAGGCTATGTAACCAAGCTGTGTTGACATACTGTAGTGATGGATGCACCCAGTCTGGACTCTCCTCCTTTCAGGCTCCCCAGTGATGCCCCCGTCTCCCCTACCTTCCTCCTCTGCTTACGCCTGATCTTGTTGCAGTCTTGAAAAAACACAATTCTCCTTTGCTTTTATTCCTTTACCTAGCTCTTCTCTATTATGCAGAAATATTCCAGGGACACAGGAACATTTGTCTGGGTGCTGTGGTTTTGACCGTAGCAATTAATGGTTGCTTTTAACGATCTAGGAATGTAAGCTTTAACCTCTACGTCTACTATTGCACTCGTTGTGAATTTCTAAATATAGTTGTGACCTGGACATGAACACTTAATGGACTGCATGTGCCCCAGTGTGTGTCCAGCATGGTGTTGAGTAGTGGTGACTCCTGAACAATAGAATCAATTACTGTCTATTATTTTTTGCCTACAGTTTGCTATCCAGCTTAGAGCCAACTACATCTAAGCTTAATGATCCATTGATAAGAAAGTGTTCAAAGGCTTGTAACAGTCAGTCTTCCCACTTGTTCCAGTGTCTTATCCACAATAGTAACTGGAAGCATTGCTGTGCCAAAACAGTGATAAGTGTGGGAAAAAAGCGAAAGGCCTGGGCTCAAGACCCTGTGACAGCAAGCACCCTCCCTACTGAAGTGTCCTTGAGCAACACACTGACTCCCTGTCAGTTGCAGGGCTGAGGATGACCTCTGACCTCTCTGTGGAGGGGGCCAGCAAAATGGGTTAGGGTTAGGGAATTTCACGTTCGTCGATCAATATCGGACAAAACCAAGGTCCGTTTTACATGTCATGACACTAAAATGTCAAGAGTTAGTTTAACTATTTGTGCTAAAATCTCACCTTTTGTACTCCTTGGTTACCCAGGGATTTGACGAAAAGGAGAAAAAAAAAACTTTCTCATGCTGATTTTGTTTAAGCAGACACGGTAACCTTTAAATACCTATAGCTGTTTTTAATCCAAATAAAATCAAGGCTAATGCTTCATTACCGGGTATTTTTACATAATGATCCTCATGCTGCTGCTGTTAATTTTTTTATTAACGCAATTACCTGGCTCTTAGTGGACGGGGTCAGAAAGGTCTAATTACCCTGCGTCATGCTGGTAAATAGTTGGAGGTGTCTCTGAGCAGGTGGCCCTGGAGGTAAGAGGGAGACATGGGGCATGCCGAGGCGGGCAATTACTGGATGAATTTCACTTTAATAAATGTTGAGCTACATTTGGAAATTCAGATAACAGAGCTTTCTGCCTAATGGGTGCTGCACTGAAGCCACTTGAGCAAGAAAATGATCTGAAAGAGGGTTTAATTAACACAAGCTACATGATCCAGAGAGCGCGTGACAGAATGTTAAAGTGAGGGGGAGCGCACACAGCACAGGGATAATATGAAAATTAGTGAGGGGGAGGGTGAGATGGTTAGGGGGTTGGGGGGGGCACAGGCATAATTTCTCTGCCAACTTTGATTTCACAGGTTTGAAATCTGAAATACTCATATTTTCACACATTAACACAGCAGCAAGAGCATTCAACTTTGATGTCACAAACGCTATAAGTATTATATGAACGTCTAACGAGTTTGAATAAAGTGGAGAAGTTACATAAACTCCACGAGTTCAGCCATCTTTTCAGGGTTTCTGTGGTCTCTGATGTCATGATATTTAGATGTAAAGGGATGCGTTGGAAAGAGCAGAGTCTGTAGTTTCAGTCATAATCCCCTTCAAGACAGATTGGGACGCACCACTTGCTTTTTCAGCAGCATTTATAACTTTGAGAAATCCAAATTTTGAACAAAACTGCCTCTCTCCCTTCCGATGAGTCCACCTGCACCCGTTTGACGATCTGAGAGGTCAGTAAAACACAATTGACATGGAGTCACTGCTAAGAGCTCCAGTAACCCGTGTTCATCTGACATAAATGTAATGTGGCTTGCATTAAAAATATGAACTTTAGGAATATTGAATCATCAAAAAATGTCCTCAAATCATATAAATCAGTTTAGGTGAAAGATCTCTGTATTTTGCTGTGGTGTGTCCACTAGGGTGGCCAGTCAGATTCCAGAAGCGGCTTTGGCCACTTCTGAAATACATTATGTATGATAGGTGTGTTTGTGTCATTGACTTTCTACCAATTTCCACAATTTCACAATAGAGCACAAAACATGTTACAAACGGCATTGCAATTTTTGAGAAAAATCAAGCTTTTTCGGTTTGCGGTAATCACAAGAAATTCCTGGGCTGTTCCCAGTTTTACATATGGATGAGACTGCTAGAAATTGTAAAAGCATTTCTGTAACCTGATTGTTACACTCTGAAATGAATCTTCTGTTTCCTATCCGTATGATGATGCACAACACTTGTATGTGGTACCTGCTGTTGACCTAGTGTCTATACACCAACTGTGACCCTGCTACCTCAGCCCACCCCCCAAAACCCAGTAGGGTCCTCAGGATTCAATGTATTTATGAGGATATACTGTAAGTGCTCTCAGCTATTTATAGTTAATGGTTATTTGGATGAGGTGTTTTTTAAAGGGAAACCTGGGGAAGAATGCATGTTTACATAAGATACGAGTGACAGGATCTCATGTTTGAAAAGTTAGGGCTCAAATAATTTCGTGTTATGCCTGCATTATGTGCACAGATCATTGACAGAACTGTGTTTTGGCTTGTAGCTGCTGTCCCTGTTATGTTTTTAGTGTTTGTCTGTTGCACGGGCCGCACTAAACCTTCACTGTATAGGTCTGTGTTGTGTATAGAGGATGTGGGGTTTTGTTTTTGTTTAAACAGTGTATATGTGTGGTTTTGTGCATGTAAGGTCCTCATGGTTTTACACACCGCGGTCTCCCTCCACTCTCCACTGGAGCTAAAAGCCCCGAAACGGAACGGTAATTGCCCAATTAGGGCCCTCGCTCCGTGGGCCGCAGAGCACTATGCGCCTCCACATGCTCACAGAGTCAGATAATTGAGCTGAAAGCAAATGAACGGATGGCAGACAAACAAGCTACTAGAAAATAATTACTTGGAGTGTTTCTTTTCAGTACCTGTACAGCGAATTTCATTATTGTCAATAGCCTCTAAAGCTGCTCGAAACGGTGGTATTTGTCATTTTCATAGAGACTTGATAATGACATTAATTTGTCTTAATGGGTTGGTTCTATTGTTAAAAATAGTAAAATGAGCAGAAATTGTCTTTCCTCAGCAGGTAGAGAGGACTTCACCACACTCCCGTCAGGCATGAGGAGATAATTTGGTGTGCTTGTCAAATTTCCAATAATTTGTTATATGGAACATGAGTAATGCTAATACCATTAATGTCCATTTTCCTCTAAATTCATTACTGCCCTTTTTCCCTTTTATGTTTTTAATGCCTCTGCCATTTTGCTAGGCTTCAAGAGGTTATACCAGGACTGATTAAAAACATGCACATTTAGACTTTTGCCTTACACGCGCACACACACACACACACACACACACACACACACATATACACACACGTGCGCATGTATGTGTACATCATTTAAAACATCTGTAAGATATGCCTACTATCAAGCAACATCCTAAACAATTGAAGTGTCTTTTCAGCTCAAGCCTGAAATACCATTTTATATGAATGTACAGTATAAGGCTACTTTCAAAATATAATAACACAGATTACCTTTTTAAGATTGTAAAACTGAACATAATCTGCTCAATCACTCAAAGTCAGCAGTATAATCTTGTTGCTTTCAGTTTCATTTGGAATACTTTACATTGAAATCTATAGAATATGAAGTTAAATATGAAGTTTATTGTAATTCACAGATTAGAATTTGAATAATGTTATTAAAATCGTCTACCTAATGGGTAAAGGATGCTTGATGCTCATATCTCTCAATATAAAAACCTTGTTTCTGTGTAAACATGAGTAATTCCACAACGTCTCAGTTATTTTTCAAATGTAGCCTGATTTTTTTTCTGTAACTACATCTGGAAGAAATTGCAGCTACCTCTTATTCAGATTATTGTAATTCGGTTTGTGTAATCTGTTGTTACATTTCTAAAAGAATATACTGTACTACTACCCTAACAGCACATTTTTCATGCAATTTGCCAATTTTAATGCTGAGATTTGTGAATAATTTTTATAATTATTATTAATCATTATTTTCAATTTGGTAGTAATTAAATCTTCACAACCCCTGAATTCACAGGTATGAAATGGAATATATGAATCTTTGAAGATACATAATTTTGTCTTGTTTACATTTTTTGTTGTGCACATCAATATTTTGATTATAAATCATAATTGAATGGAAATTGCCAGTTGTTTAAATCAAGACAATTTCCAAAGATGTAGGTTATGTTTTAGGATAATTATTCAGATTTTTTTTTTTTTCCATATTTGTGGAATTAAATCTTATGATCACTGAAAAGATTTAATAGCTGACCAAAAACTGGATATCCCAAACACAGAAATTCAATTTAGAATTTTGCTGGCTATTATGATTTCCATGGGTTGGAAGGCAATTAATAAAACAGCAAATTTGATTGATATTTAATTGCATAATGACTTTTGAATGAAATCTCAGCTCTCAGCTCTCCCCACAGTGTTTCCAGTCTACACCTTTGGATTTTTAAATAAACCTCTAGTTTCACAAACATTTGAATCAGACAAACATGTGGCTTCAAATAGGCATTCAGTCCTCTTTTTCAAATGTGCCCTAAAAATTCATTTAAAAAAAGTAGTGTAGACAACTATGTAGATTAATAAATAAATGATTGTAAAATAGTAAGACTAATAATAAAATGGGAATAATAGTATGAATAATGAAAAACAATCAGAAAAATACATAGTGGACATGAAAGAAAAACAGAAGTGCAGCAAGAAATAAGGCATAATAACTAAAGGGAATTTTCCCAATGCCCTAATATGTAATATATCTAGAACTAGATGTCATTAAAGTCCAGTTTTATAAGTTGTACTTCAGCGAAACAAGAAAGTGTGGTTATTTCCAATTGTGTTTTTCCCAGGCTATCCCAAAAACTGATTACAAATTCCTTAAAAGTTCAATAATACAGTGAAAAAAAGGAAGTGTCTAAGTAGAGGGAATCAGTGACACCCACTTGGAGGCGACAGTGGCAGCTGTTGGGAGGCAATACTATAACTGCCTCTCTTGGTGGCACCCTGCATCCACTGTGACCCTGCAACGCGGTTCTGAGAGAACACCAGAAACATCCTCAAGTTGCGTGGGTTTTTCCATTTACTGTGGCTGATTTATTCCTTCTGCCGTGAAGTGGAGAAGGCAAGATGGGCAATTTCTCATTCCTTTCCTCCGTCGTCTCTACAACCGTCAGCAAAGTGTTGTAAAGTGGGAGCGAGGTAAGCATGATAGCAACATAAACACAGCCAAACTAGCTCCATTGTGCAGTAAGTGTTTTAAGCCATGTTTGAGTTACATTTTGTGCATTTTCTTGCAGCGACAGCACTTGCAGCCCTGCACTTTTATGCAACTGGGTACTTTCAACAAACATAAGGGGAAGGACATGGACTGAACAAAGCAGTTACAAGTTAGACACTGGCCTAAGACTAAGCTCCTATAATGCCACAAAGAATAAAGCAAGTTTAAAGCAACAACAACATTTTTTACCATAGAAAAGTGGAAATACACTGAAATTATAGCCGTGCCATCCCATACCCACATACACAGTTACAAAGTGTATATTGTCATTGATACAAATACACCATCTGATGGGCAGATCAATTATCCTTCCATTGACCTTTCATGCTATCAGCTCACAATGAGCGAGGGTAGAGTCAACAATGTAGAGGTGTCTCTCTAAATTTTATCTCAAAGGAGACCTTCAGTAAACCCTTGGTAAAAAGCCAAGAACTGTCTTAGAATTGTGTGTGAAATAGATCGTGAATTTTCAAGATCAGTCATTAATGTCATGTGGGTGTGTGTGGGATGTGGGGTGTGTGGGGTGTGAGAGTGCCCAACTTCAAAAACTCAACTTCAAACTCCACCCATCGCATGTATGTTGATATATAAAATCAATATATATATATATATATTTTTACAAGAAGTTGTAGTTGCAATGGCTACTTTATTTTCTCCTAATGTCTCCCCTTATGGTTCTTTTTTTAAACAGTTGTACCATTAGGAAGATATTTGCATGAATTTCAGTACATTTAAAGGGGCGTGTCTGCATAATCCTGTTTTTGACTAGGGGCATCAGTAATGCTGTTGGGTTACAAGTGGTTGTTAATGACCATAGGTAACATGAGCTGGCTTCACCCTGGCTCCACCTGCACAAACTCTGGTTTCAAAAATTCAACATGGCAGCACCCAGAAATCCCACTTTCCTTCAAACAGGGAGCTTTTATAGGCATCGCCCAAAGGTGCCAACAAGTCAGTTGACTAGAGCAACTGGGAACACCTGCAGAAAGACAGAGAGGAAAAAAGGAGGGAGAGAGAGAAACGTGGCAGGGCATAACACTACTGAAATATATGACAACCTGCCCTGCAGTCCAGTTGTCACATTGTGTCAGAATGTCTTTGATGCTTAAAACTACAATCTGTCATAGTTACATCACCCCACCTCTGTGCTTGTTTAGTAAACATTGTTGGAGAGGGTGGTGGGGTGAAGTGCAACAGAACCACCTCCAGGTGAGCGTATCAGTAATGGTAGCAGAGGTTGGAGCTGAATTGGAGACACATAAATTGAAGTTGGCAACTGACCATCTAAAAACATAATGTTAGCAGTAATGATGTGCAACCTGTGACTGTCAGCCTCTACATCTACTGATCCTCCACTTACAACTAAGAAACGGCGCACAAAAAATAAACTTGTTTTCCAGTGACAAAGGACTAGCTACACTCTTACTGTAAGTGAACTTTTCATGTCATTACAATGCTAGTTAGCATCAGCATGCTAGCTAGCCAGCAAGGTTAGCTTTTGTTAAAAACAAACTATTTAGATTCTGAGGTATGTATGTATTTTTGTAATCCTTCTTCAACCAGCTACAATCTGTGATTTATGCTCAAGCGCAACCTCTCACAGCTGTGCAGGGAATTGCTATATATGTAAATATCCCATGGCACAAGAGCCAAATCAATCAGTCAGTCAGTCAGTCATTAGACACTTAGCTCCTAACACCAAACGCTGCTCTCTCATCTCGTATTGAGTGATGTTTGCTCTCCCGGTTTTAGTCTTACTAATAGCAAACAAAGCAGTTTTGCGTAACAGTTGTGGAATTTATTACGTTTGGCCAGTGTGAACGAGGGGAACTGTACAGCATCTGTACTTTGTTAGATGGTCAGTTGCCACGTTCACCAGCCTCTGCCACCACAGGTGTCCTGCCCCCACTCTTACTTATATTTCACCTGGAGGCGTGGCTGTTGCACTAACCCTAACCCGTACTCTAATCAACACCAGCACAGTGTTTTCAAAACAAGCACAGAATTGGGGCGATGCAATGATGACAGGGGCACAATTTCATCAGTCATGGATTGTAGCTTTAATAAACATTTGTTGAAATAATCTGAGACTATCAGAGATACCCATTCTTACCCAAGACTTTAAGCTTTCTATCGACGTTGAAGTGATCTTATGAGACACACTGATCCAGGGAAATCCACAAGAGAGAAAAAAACAAAAACATGCCAGCCAGCCTTGGTCACCCCTCATCCTTGCATAGTTACAACCTCAAATGACATATACTCAGATGAATCCCTGCCCTCCTTTGCTCAGCAGCCCTCCCCTTTTTTCACAAGCTGCAGATGATCTTCATTATGGCGCATTGCTTAGTCACATGAAGGTAAAGGGTTAAAGAGTTAAGGAGAACTAACTTCCTTATCCAAATGGAAGGCAATTTGTGAACAAACAGGTAGTGTTGCAGTATTTTCACTAACCATTCAGAAGCTTTAAGCAGAAAGGAACTTTATGGGGTTTGATGTTGGCAAGTTGAGTTTGAAAGACTTGAATACGTCACTAGCTGACCAATAACACTGATTAGTGAGTGAGAATATAATTAATGTTCTCTGTCAATTTCCAGCTTCAAAACAGATTAATTTGCTCAATTTTCAGTAGAAAAGTAACTTCAGCATCAAGGCGGCTGAATCCTCTATTTCGCATCACACTGACAATCCTACCCCTGCAAAATAATTGCTTTGTGTATTCCTCTGTAGACTTACATATTTATATAGACTTGCATATCAAAGTACAATTGAGCAGTAAGAAATTGACACTATTTGACACAAAATGTTGCTTTTAAAGTTGAATAACCATTTAATCATAATCATAATGTTTTTTTTTCTCTCAAATTATTAGTTTACATAAAGATTTTGTATATTTTTTGTCCCCCAGTATATAGCCTGAGTTAAGACTTTGTCAATATTGGGTTATTGACTTAAACCATACTTACATACTGGCAAATAGCAATGCTTTTCACTGGAGCTGCTTGGGTGGCGCTGGCAGATCTCCCCAGCCTGGTTAGATGAAAAGTAGATTGCAATACTTTATAGAGTGACTTACCTCTCAAAGCCAATGAGTTGGTTGGTTGCACTGCTCTCCAGTGCAATGCAACATATTCAAAGGCACACAGTTATTTCATTTTAACACTGAGACACTCACGCTGTAGTGAAACATGTCATTGAAAAAATATTTCAAGACTTGCCTTTCTTTTACAGTTACAATCTGTCTGATGTTGGCTTACTGGATCAAAAGCTTTTCCACAATCTGCTGGAAGATCTAGTTCCTGTTTTCTCTGTTATTTAAGGGAGTTGCCTTAAGTAAAATAGTAAAGATTTGCTGATGCATTATATATTATTTTCTTGGTTATTCCAATTTACAATTTGTAATTCCAAAAGCATTATTATAATTATCTACAATAATGACTAACCATTATTTCAAGTTGGGTAAAATAATGTTTGTGTCATAACATAGCGTCTAGCCTATATAACGCCTATAATGGTCTCAATTCCCTTTTCCCTTCAGACCTTCATGTTTTCGAGTAATTCAATGAATAATCATGATCAACATGCAATAACCCGAACCTGATTCATTTGCTTTTACAATAACTGTAATGGATTCCCAATAATTGCCACTACTTGTTAATTACATTCCCATGTGTCCATACATACAGCTGAAATTTGCATGTATTAATTTGTATCTAAGTGATGCTTCTGCCTGTATGTAGGTACGTGTGAGCCTTTTTAGATTGTGTAAAATGTAATGAAGTGTGATGAGTGGTAGAGGATAGTTATAGGGCATGATGACTGGGTTGATGACTCATTTGTCAGGCCTTACTGCTGTTTGGAGCTTCTTATGTAACACCCTATTGAATAATACTTTTTAAATAGAGCCCTTCTAGCTTTTCATGAGGCCACCCATGGGAAATGATGTCTGAGTGGGCGGCACCTTAGAATGATACACAACAAACTGTCAAAATAATGGAAAATAATGGAAATGAGGGGTACAAAGTACGTTGAGAGCAGATTGGGTGCAATTTTCTTGCAAAGTTTTGGTCCACTCGACCCCTTCGAGGGCAAGGTAATTGCTTGTAAATACAAATTACCCTATGGTGAAGCATTTCCTTCCTGATGACGGGGATGACAGTGAGCCCATGTGTAGAGCATAAATGGCTAAAAACAAAGTAAATCATATGCCTTGGCTGTCAGTCACAAGGAATCAAACCAGTGGAACACCTATGGAAGATTCCGGAACAGCGTGTGACAAAGAGCATTCTGTCACAATCAACAAAACACCAAATGAGGAAGAATTGTGTTGCATCTGTCCAATAGATAAGAATGGTGACGATGCGGCAAGAAGACCTACAAAGTGCAAAACCCTATTCAATTTGTATGAACAAAACAATAAATTGAAATTTTCTATGTTCTAATAATTTATGTGAAATGTATATGGTGTAAATAATTTGTTGTTACCTTTTCACGGTTGTCAAACAACAGCAAGCATCTTTAAAATGTTATTTTTCTTGAAGTGTCAAAATGCTAACGCACACAGAAGTTTGCTAACTTGTTAGCGTTTTATGACTTTCAGAAAATTAAATTATAATGCAGTTGTTTGACAGACAAAAAGAGCAGCGCTTTAAGCAACAATTGACATTTTTCCAGCAGTTGATGTTACCTGCATGCTCCCTGGAGTGTGCATTCACCATAGGAGTTTTTTCTGACTTCTCTTAAATAGGCAAAAAAAAGTGAGTATAGAACACATAAAAATATTTGTTTTAGATGTTATATGTATTGAAAGTATGTTTTTTAGTAAACAAGACAGGTGATTTAATTATAATTTTTAGACCATGCAAAACCATGAATTGGAAGTATGTTTTTTTGTTGTTTTTATTTTAGACCAAGCAAAAGCTTGTGAGTGACATTATCGTTCTAGGGAAAACAGTACATCATATTCAGGCAAATTTGTGAAGGTGGCATTTAAGATAAGATAAAATAAGATAGCACTTTATTGAAAAAAACATAAAACATGTTAAAAACAACCTACAACAACAATAACTAAGTACTTAACTTAAATATAAAGGCCTGGTGTATATTTTAAAGAATTCTGGGATGGTGTATCTCCACCTGCTTCTGCCTATATGCAAGTGTCTGTTTTGTGTGAGTGTGGGGCTGAATGGTGATGTGTGACACACTCCTGATGAAAAATAACAGAGGCTCTCAGATCTGCACAACAGCTGATGAAGAATCACTGACTTTTATTGGTGTCGAATAAAAGGATGCAATGAAAGAGTCAAAGCCTGAAGGAGAGAAAGAGGGATTCAGAGGGAGGGGCAGAGGAGTGCAAAACAAGGCCCCATCCATCACACAAGTTGAGAAGACACATTCCAGTGCCCTTAGCAAGAGGATACATTCACTCAAAGTCACAATAGAGGGGGAATCTGGGAGAAGCTGGGAGGGGCACCCATCAATACACAACCTCACCCTTGGGCTCTCTGTCCGCACAAACTCAATGCCTCTTCCAGTCCAATTCACTGCCCTCTATAGGCATGACAAATGTACATTTTGCTGCCAATGAATGCATTCATACCCCAAAACAACAAAACAAAAACCAAAAACAAAACTCCACATCACTGCATGGATGCTAATAGTTAAAATTTTTAACACTCCCTCTCTCTTTCTCCCTCCCTTTCCCTCCCTCTCTCTTTCTTTCTTTCTGTCTCACTCTCGCTCCCTCTTTCTGTCTCTGTCTCTTTCATTAATCAGAGTTGGAAAATTCGAGCTGGGGTTGTAGGATATCTCTGTCTGGCAGAGTTAGTGGGGATTTTAGGGTGGAGGGAGCAGGTGATGGCTTTCTGGAGAGCACTCATTTACACCCCTCCCTTTCTCTCGCTGAGCAGCGTGAAGAGGTGGGAGAGATGAGGGGCCGCCTCCTCTCACTCCTATGAGCTGCACCTGCCAGGGGTGAGAGGATCAATTGTGAACTATGACCTTGTACCTTCCACAATGCTCATTTATTACCCATACCATGTAATGTATACACCATACATTCAGGATGCACAAAAAAAACCACATTTACTGACATTTAAATCAAATAGTTAGTTGCAAAGTTGCACAAACACATTGCACAAGTGGCCAAAGTGCAGTGCAAGTAGAATGTAAACTGAAACAAAGACACACACACACACACAAAATACAGAGAGAGAGAGTTTGTGGTCTTACTGATTGTAAGCTAACATGCACACAGTGAACCTTTACAGATACAGATACTTTACAGGTTTACAGATACTTGATTGGACTGATATTTAAGTATGAGGACCTGTTGCTGGCAGTTGCCATCATAATAGATATACTGCTGTATTTTATTTTTTTACAAATGTCTGTGCTCGACTATTCCACCCCATACCTTTGTCTGAGTTGTTCTATTTTACGATTTTTCCCATCTTGTGTTCGTTATGGAAGTGTCCCAAAAAGGAGGCCTCATTTTTTTTTTTAACTCATCTGTGCAGAAAGGCTGTCATAGCGTTGCTGGCAGCTCATTTTGCCAGTGAACTGGGTACAAATGGGTATTATTCAGAGCGCCGAAGTCCATTTGGGTTTTGTCAGGACTTAGAGTAGTGTGAAAGTTGGTGTCAGCGGACCCCTGGCTCAGACCAGCTGAAAGCCAGTGTGTTAGTTTCTATGGTAATGGAGAAATAGTAACCACCTCCCAGCAGCGTCCCGCCGCGTGTCGCCTCCTCAATAGAGCGCATCTGCAGAAAACTGGGGGACCCTGTGAAATGGGCAGTGACCCGTCATCACACCGACTATACATATAGACGTATATGGGCATATATGGGTATATAGTCATTTTATATGTATTAGCCTAAACCTCAATGCTTCTTGACGTCATTACTCTTGAGAAGAAGCTGAACCAAGGCCAGATAGATGTGAGATAGAGTAAGGAGCCGTCACCCAGGTCATGGGGATGGGGGGGAGAAGTAAAATGCAACAAAAAAAGTGGGGGAAAAAATCAAACAAAAGCTGACTCCAAAACACAATGCCTGCAATAGAAATTTGAGAAGAAAAGGGGATATTGGGTTATGAAAATCATACAGGGGGCTATTCTTACTGATGCAAATGTCTCCAAATTTCCCACTCATTGCCATGAAAGTGTTGCTCGCACCTAGGAAACGGCCTCACTGCTTTCAAGAGTGGGTACAGTTTAATATTAGGAAAATGTAGGGTACCTTAACATTCAAAACAGGAACTTCAGAACTTTAGAAATATAGCCCAAGACCTGCTTACCAATTTTTCCAGCGGATCATTAAATTTTTTATCTTGTCAATTCAGATTTCTCAAAATTATGTAACAGAAAACTTCACAGAATGCAACACCACATGGCACAACATTGCTTTATTGTGAAATGTCATAGAAAAACACATTTGAAAAGTTGAATTATCATATCCTTGATTATTTAAAACAACTCCAAAACATTATTGACTCCTAAAAAGAGGCAAATGTGAGATGAATGGAGAGCAAATGGAGCAAACAGCAGGAGGTCATTAATGAGAAAGCCATAAAGGTTAAGGAATCACAGTGGTGTTGGTGTCTCTTCCTAAGACATCTAAGTGTTATCACTCAAGCTCTTACAGGTCCTGTTGTTAAGAGTAAGACTCTGAGAATGAAGTAATCATGAACTGCTGAGTTTAAAATCAGTGAGTAATGGTTACATGAGTTGTTTGTGGGACGCTTCCCCCTCCTGCTTTTACTCTCTGACCTCCCTCCTCCCTTACCCTGACCCCCCTCGGTGGTTTCCCATGGGCCTCCAATTGATTCAATTAAGTGAATACACAAATACCATATGCTTAAAGATGCTTTTTTCTCAACCAAGCACAGAACAACTTCAGCTGCACCAAACACAAATTCTTGAACCGTTTTCTAAATAATACTGAAACTTAAATTCATACAAAGTTCTGCGATTTTTAGATTCCCTCCTCTGTCCCCTTGTCCTTTCTTTTTCCAGCCGTGTCCTTACCGCTTCGTCTTTCTCCACATTAGCGCCCGAAGAAAGCCCAGTGAAACATCAGAGCGCCAACGGTGGAGACTGAGAGAAACGGTGACAATGAACGAGGGGAAGAACTGAATGAAGGGAGGGAAAGAGGGGAGGATCAGAAAAGTAAAGCAGTGAAAAGGAGGGAGGAGTAGAAAGTTACCATCAGAAGTTGTTCTACGCCATAATTCTGCATTGTTTTCTATACAATAAAGTCTCTTACATGTCGGGCCTACAGCATAACATTTGGTGGGGAGAAATGAGGCATACAGAATATCGCGAAAAGAAGCTTGCATTCTTTTGCTTTTGTACTTGGGAATTGTTCATGAAAGAAGAACAGAAACAGAATAGGGAACAAAGGGGCCACTGTGGATGAAGGAGCTATCACTGACATCCCCAACACTTTGAACAACTTGTCAACGCAGACACTGAAGCAACTGCATTCTGTCACATTTGTGTACAAACCCCTTGAAAGGGCTTGCTGACCTGCCCATATCCCTTTATTGGGGTTCAAACAGCAAGAGGCATTCATTGTGTCTGGGAGAGTTCATTAAATTCATTGGTTTGACCTGTTATTTCTAGGCCAAAAGTCTGCTGATTTGGAAAAAATGTGAGTCAGCCATACGTAATAGCCTACTGACCTCCGTAGGGTAACAAACCCCTTTGAAGAGCATTTCAAGGCTTTTATATGAATAGGGCCAAAGGGGAAGTTTGAGACATATCTATACCATAACCAATGGATTTACATCAAAAGGGAATTTAAAATCATCCAATGATATTTAGTCCTTCAAGGATTTTGTGGAGTTTTTCTGTAAATATTGTGACCACAAACACATTTTAAATGTCTTTTGGGGTTTATTTGTGGGAAAAGTGTGAGGGTTGATGAAAATTGCTCATCAAAAGACATGGTTGGATAATTTAATTGTGAGTGATTGTTCTTTGTTTTAATCTAAAGAATATTGGTTTATAATATGTCGGTTATCTTATGTCTGAAGTGAAAAAGTTCAGACATAATATACTGGATCAATCTATAAGAGTTCCCATAACATCGTATCATTTAGATGTAAATGGGCTCATTGGAAAGGCCAGAGTCTCAAGTTCACATCCATTTCCCATTTATACTTGTCAAAAACAGGCTAGGGCCCACAACATTCGAATTTGAGAACTTTTTGTTATAAAACTGCATTCTGTTCACCCTATACAGCCCCAGAGCAACACAGATAGTGAATAGTTAGAATGTGACTCTCTAATCTCTCTCTCATCCAATGAGCCCAGCTGCATCTATGTGTGATGAGGTGAAAGGAATCACACATACTAATATTGGAATACTAATATTGACTCATCTTCAGTGATTTCTAGGATTATCTCAGCCTCATTAAAATTTACAACCACAACCAGGCAAGTGGGTAATTCAGAGCATGGGTTTTAAGGTAGCTTCAAGGTAAAGAGGCTTTTTGTAGAAAGAAGTGTTCTCTAACTCATTGCCAAAATGGATGACAATCATACATTCATAGCGACAAAACATGCAAAAATGTTTTTCAAGTGCTCTTTGGAATCTTAAGATCTCCAACTAATTTTTGACAACTGTTGTGTCAAGTTTTGAGTCATGGTCAGGTTCAATCCAAAATGAGATGTCCACCATCTGAAAAAATTGGCACATACTCTTTCAAAATGACTGTGGGCAGGAAGGTCAAGCATATTGTCAATTGATATATAAAAAAAAAGTAAATATACAAAAAAAGTTGTGTTTTTGAGGATACAGTCATCAGTGTTTTTGGCAATTTTGACTATTTTGTATATTTGACTATTTAATTTGAAGTAGCAAACTTTTCCATTTTTTTTTAAATTTGAAATGAAACCAGTCATAATTCCCTTGCAATCTCGCTTGGTAGCGACAATGAAATATGCAAACTGATAATGTAGTGGCAGGGTAGTTTTGTGACTTCTGTGACACATCCTCTTTTGCTCTACCCTCCCAAAACCCTTCCCAACATGCAATGATGCTCATGACTATGTCTGGCAAACAATATAAACTACAATACCTTTATGACAATAATGTTGACATGAGTTTGGGGGCAATGAAATAGCTAACTAGCAAGCTACTATAACTATTTTAACAAACATACAGTCAGAACATATAAAGACCATAATTAATGTTGGTGACAATCAGCAAAAGATTAGCTTGCTGGCTCACATCTGTTTAGGACAACTAGTGCAGTGCCCGTTCGCCCCGCTGCTGCACAGAGCGCTGTTCGCTTGTTTATTCAAAGTTTATTAATATTGAATGTGTCACGTGTCCAAATTGCACCAAATCCGACACTGCACGTCCTTGGGTCCCCAGCAATACACCCGCCAAGTGTGAAGTAGATCGGACGAACGGTTCTCGAGATATGCGAAGGACACACACACATACAGACAGAGATTCCTTGCTTTATAGTATGATAAAGTCACTGCGTGGTCTATTAAGGTTTGCCATAGATCCATTTGATGGAGTAATGAAGTAATGTTTCTGTTGGTTATGAATTGTATGTTAATTGTTAGATTGGCATGTTTGTGTTCCAGGTATTATTCAGACCCACAGGTGTTACCATGGAGCCAGACATATCACTAGCAAGACCAGGTTTCAGGATCATTATCCAACTGTTGTAACCAGTATTGTGATATGTATAATATGTGATAAGTATAAGTTCATTGGTTAATAGCTGTTATGTTTTGTATCCAGTTGGGCACAGTTTATACAGCACTGATGTATTTCAGTCCACTTCATCTATGTACACATTTGTTGTTTATAGGTCAAAGACATTTTTTAAATTAAAATGCAAGAAAATCTAATATGGCAGGCTCTGACGGTCTGTGAGGCAACATTTAGAGTTATACAATAAGCTACTGGCTCATAAGGTTGGGCAGTATCCTGGTACCAGAGCAACAGTGATAAAAATTCTCTCTTCCTACATAAGTCTCTGCCCTCCCACCCCATCAAACACACACACACACACACACACACACACACACACACACAGCCCCCCCACCCCCCCACCTCCTTGATCAACGATGGCTGTAATTGACATAAACAATAAAGTCACATTTTAGCAACAGAGATGAGTAAGCTAGCTGATTAGAGCAGAGATCCATCAGAAGCATATAGTGAAGAGGTAATACGTATATCACAATGCAAAACACTGTTATAATAATTCTGCCTTGTCATTTGCTTTTTTGGCTTGAGAACGAGGCTTTTTATCCTTCATAACTGAAATGCATGGTGACGCTGGTCACTATTGTAGCACCATCCTCAATTGTTGAGCAGTTGAAATTGAGATTGGAAGTGTCTTATAGGCCATCATGCCAATTGCCGCTGGGTTTTTGTTCCAAAACAGAGAGTATGGGCCAGAAAGTGAGTTTTGAAAGCCAGAAATCTCAGCACCAGGCAAAGTAATCGTTGAACTGTCTTGTTAACTGATTTGCACAGTAGCTAACAGTAAGTGGCTAGTAGCCAAGACGCATGCTAACTTTAACATTTGCTGCTTTGCTATATTAGCTTGCTGGGTTTGTCAGCTGGCGAACAAAACCAAAAACTCTACTCAAGCTACAACTCAAAGTGCTTTGGAGTAGGAACTAGCACCAAAGGGCTGACAGTTTAATGTGTCAGAGTAACCTAAATTTGGAAACAAATCTACCTGGTCAGGTCATGCTCTTTTACTTTTAACATTACTGAACTGACCTTCGCCCACACCACCACCATCTTTTTCAGATATCTCTCAACTTCTAGCCTGGTTGTTATTTAGTCATTATTTGCGCACAGCTGATTCTCCACTCATAGAGTGGGCGTGGCCAACTGGGTCGAGGCCGGCATAGCTGTCATCATGCACCTAGCAACCAGCACTTGACCTGGACTCAACCACATGGCAGATAGAACAGAGGCTGAAAGATCAGTTCATGCAAAAGTGGCAAAGTGAGCTCAGAAGTATGACATCATGTGATATTTATGTAGAATTTAAACAAGAGCTTAAACTGGAAAAGTATCTGTTGTATGAAAACCAAAAGTATAGACAGGCTATTTGTAACTTTAGGGTGAACAACACCAGAATTCCCAAGGTCATTGGAAGATATAAAGGGCTGGATAGAAACCAGAGGATTTGCAACCTTTGTAATGACAACCGCTTGGGAGACGAGTATCATATTCTGTTTGAATGTAAGAATGTAAGCATAATGAATTATAGAGAATGGTATTTGCCAAAGTATTATTTAAACCGCCCATCTATGTTTAAATTAATTTTGTTATTACAATCAGATAAGCCAAAAGTTATTTGTAAATTAGGTGCCTTTTTGAAGAATGTCCTTCCTTTGTTTAAGTAACATTTGTTGTATTTTAGCCATGCCGTGTGCTATCGCTTTGTTATTATTGTATGTTCTGTTTGTGCTCCATACCATGTGATCATGGTCCTGAGTCACATAAATAAAATTAAATGAAGAAATTCACAAACTGGATTGACTATCAGGGCTGAAACACAAAGCAAAATACTGATTGGAAAAGAAAACATCTTAGTGAACCAAATTTTAAGCATGTCTGTCACATAACTGCTGACACTCATTTTTCCTGCAGTTCTCTGCTTGTCAGTAATTTCTCCTGTTAATCGTCCATATTTTAGAGCAGTTGTCACTGATAGGCTACACTGATTACAAGTGTCTCTACACCAGTCATTTGGAGTATGTATGCATGTGTTTCTATATGTATGCATGCATTGGCTGCCTGTATGTGCATATGTGCTTTCTTCTGCTCCCGTTCAATGCAAAATTTGATTAAGAAAAAGTTAAAGTTTATGTTAATTAAGTTATTTTCCTTGCAAACAGTGAATTTAAGGGATGATATATATGGCTTTTCTACATGGAATAGTGTGATTTTCCCTTGATATGGTCTTGTATTATTTTTGCCAGCTCAGGATATTGCCTAGTGTGCCTATTTGCCTGTACTGCTAAAAATCCAAGAAAACTACAATTACATTTTGTTTAAAGAAAAATGTTTAAATTCATTGTAATCGATGTTGTGCACACACATTGCAAAGTACAGGTGACGTTTATGGCCTCTACCCAGTTGGCTACACAGTCCCTCCAAGTCGTGGCATCTAGAAACTACCTTCTCCACTGGACCTCCATGACGGTGCCAGCCATGGTTGCTAGGAGATTTGTGACGTAACTGCAAAGCCTCTATTCTACTCTGTTCTTAGCTTCAGGAATCACAGCTTAAACTCAGCATGTGTCAGTTTGACATACGACGCATCATTTGTCATATTCACACGACAGCAAAGTTTCAGCGTGCAGCTTGGCCTCTTGCTTTGCAGGGGGAAGTGTTATTAAGTTGTAATATGTGTGTTGAGTGTGTGTCAGATGTAACTTCCCTAGCAGAATCTGTTCTGAAATCACACTGGTATGCATTAAGATGCAAACGGCGGAGTGTCTCAAAGGGGGATCACTTCCTTCCTGTGATGCTGATGGCTTGTCAAGTTGTAGCAGGATTTTCTTGTTTGATGGTTTTGTTTTGTGACCCAGTATTAACTTAACATGACTTTTATATAAATTTGATTAGTATGTCCCAATATGCTAACCAAAACTTGACTGCAACAAGTGACTTGGTTTATCATCAAAGCAGAAAAAAGCCCTTAACTGTAAGCTGACAATCTATCTTTGCCCCTGAAATGCGTATAAATGAAATATAAAAAACTGAAGCAAAAAAAGAGCAATTCAACCTCACTGGCTTAGTGCTTGTAATTGAATGCTATGCCTATATCCTGGGATATTTTACAATATTAATTTGTGATGTCAAGCAGATTTATTCCTCAATTTCTAATCAGTTGCTTGACATGCCTACCTCCTATCTTTGCTTTGACTTTGGCTGACACTTGTGGAGGGACATGGGATCCTCAGTGACTTGACTGTGTTCTAGTCTGAAAAAAAAAAAAATGCAATTCCTCACGTAATGCCAGAGCATTTTATGACCAGCATCACCCATAATGATTTCACCTTGTCCACCACAGATTTGACAACCTCTTACACTGTACTTTCACCACTTTCATTATTATATTAATGCAATCATCATCATTGCACATTGATCTTTCTGCTCTCAGCCTCATCATCATCATCATCATCATCATCATCATCATCATCATCATCATCATCACCACCATTCCTGGATTGGCCTGAAATGAACATATACAGGAGAAAAAAAATCACCTGGAGATATCAAATGGCATTCAGTGTTTTGATAGCTGTAACCTGTGATATTGGTGAAAAACTATCAGCTGCACTGCCATAAAAGACATACACAGCTATCATTTATCAACTGTGAGCAAATGTAACAACCATCACCTCAGTAGGATACATTCATCCCTGAGATTCCTGAGAAAATCCTAGTCGATTTTCCAATTGACAAATAAAAATATATTTCAGCTAAAGTCAGCTATATCAAGTCTGAAGTTTGAATGGGCATAACACTAACGTTTGGGTGTAAAAACTCAAACAATGACTTCCGGGTTGACAGCTAAAAACGGTACGTGGGAAGTCAGAAAGTAACGGGAGTAGAGCAAACGCATTGTTGATTTTGTTATTTTCATAGGATTTGTTGACGGTAAGCAATGCATTAAAAAACACCAGCCTTATCCTTTAACTCTCTAAGGCCATTTGAATAAGTGAGTAAAATAATATTGTATCATTTTGTTCATCCATACTAACAATTTATCTTCCTTTTTAAGGAGAGGACAATCCGGTCCCCCTAGTGTTTTTATCAAGACAGTAGGAAAACTGACAATCACACAGGTTTGCATTAACATAGGGATATGTTCAACCAAATCATACCACATTAAATCTACTATAGGCCTGTATAACACTTTTTCACCTACAACACATAAAATACTACATTTTTTAACACAATGCATCTAATAAGTATTCCTTGTGTGTGAAGAGATGTCAGTTTATTCTTGGTTTTCTTGATGTCAGAATTTTGTTCTTTTAAAGTAAAATACAATTTTATCTGTTTATGGTGTGGGACCATGGCTGTGTATTTTGAGTTAAGCAGTACTTCTACATATATCACCCCAAAATTGTCATGAATCCTCTATCTACATGTCCGTGATCACTCTTCAAAACGAGAGAACCACCACACACAAGGAGGCTGAGATGCCTGGTTCTTTAATTCCTCATATTTACAAGTGCAACTAAACACATTCTGCATATAGCTCCCTCAGGTTCATGTCCATGTTCACCTGTAGCACCCTAATATCTGTCAAATCCTGGTTCCTCAAATGACTCTCTGGGTCTCTGTCTCTCACTCTCACTCTCTCTCTCTCTTAAGGATTCATTAGTCCCTATAGACTGCTGCAGCCTAAACATATTGCACTATTCAGCTGGTACTTACGTGTCATCTGTTATCTTTTGGACTGGTGTTTCTGGTGAGCATATGAATGATAATCAGGCCTTTGTGTGTCCATAGAGGTGCAGCAGGATCTGCAGTCTGTGAAGTTGCCTTAGGGGGAGATTAGGAGGGGCAGCCGGCCCTCTGTGTCACGTCGACAGTCACAGCGCCCATCCGCGGCTCGGCCAAACCCCACTGGGACCTTAAATCCTGTTACACTGTCAGCTAAAACCATCATTTGTATTAGAGATGTGTGGGTGTTTAAGTGTGTGTACATATTAAGTGTGGGGGGATAGTGTCTTAAACTATGAATTATTCATACTAAAAGAAAAGGAGATATTGACTACATCTCCATAAACAGACTGCTCTCTTTATGTCATCAGGCACGAGATCTTTGGGTATAATTACATAAAAGCCCATGAAAATGTGCTTCTCAAACGGCACAGCAGGCACTGGTCAGTGTTATCATCAGGGCTGAATTTGAGTGATGGCAATTGTTCGTACTTAATATCTTATAAATAATTTACTATTTCAGGGACTTTGCTTTTCCCCCCTATCACCATTACTAAGAAGTTTTACCAACCCACAGCTGAATTGTATTGATTATTTATACAATGAACACATGAAGCTATGCTGAATTTGTTCAGCTCATTGGTTTGTGATAGAAAAACATCATATGGATAAGATGATGCATGAGCATATCATAAGAATGTGAAAAATTATGTTTTTTTTTTAGTTTGGAACTAGCACAAAGTATAATAGAATCGTTGTGGTGTGAGTGGGCTATTTCCCTCGATTATTTATCTCAGTAACAAGTCATTATGGAGAATGAGATTCTTTGCACTTCTGCCCCGCGCCTCCAGAGGGAGGTCAAAACTATTTGTCAGTCTCCAGTTGGGATTGCAAATTAGGATGAGCCTCCCTGCGTGACGACCCATGAAACCTCTATTCCTATCCACGGGGTGACTGCTGTACATAATGTGAAAATTAGGGCCTTTGATAATATCTTTATGTTAAGCAATACATCAAGATGCCACAGCCAGCCGGGCTATCTGCCATTGTTAAAGCCGAATTTACGGAATAATTCATTCCGATTGTGGAGTGTTTAGGCCAGCACAAAATCCCGATCTATTTTATTCAGCCTTTAGCGCACACATATAGCAAACTATTCAGGAGCTTAATAGTGCTTTTGACGTATGATGAAAATAAGACTTCTGTTTTCGATGGTTTGTTTTATAAACACATCATTAACTCATTATATTGCCTAATTAAGGATCAGAATAAAAGCTATAGAATTATATTTACAGGTCCCAGGAATTGCAACGGGATTGTCAAATTAGTTAATGGCATAAAATGAAAGGACGACTAAAATTAATATGAAAATGGCTCTCGCACATAACAGGTTTTTTGTCTGCATGACTCCATACCTACATCTTGTTAAAGGGTTTAACTGCTCCTAATTTGTACCTACTTTAATGGCGCGCCCTAATTACAGGTCTACCCTTTATGCAAGATTAGTGGTGTGAAGCTGAGCCCATTAGGCCTATTTTATGAGGATAAAAGAGATAGCATCACACCATCATGTGGGCATGTTTTTGAGCTCAAGAGCCACTTCGCTGGACTTCGCAATTTCTGAAAAATACTGCCTTGAGCAGATGACATGTAAGGGAACAGTAGACTAAAATAAACCTAAATAGACTAATGGGGAACAATCGACTGAAATAAGCCTTTCGTCTGCTTGCAGCTTCCCTGAATGAAACAAAATGCTATACATTTCAAAGTAAAAGAGTAATGCATTTCCCAGTTGAACTCTGTACAGGATAAACAGCATGTCCTTTAAATTTATTCGACCAGCTCACCATTATATTGCTCCATTAGAAAAAAAAAAAAAAAGCTAGTTAAAGGTATGATCACGGTAAGACACCACAAATAAGAGTCACTGCGAAAATCATTGCACCAGTAGACATAACGTACTGGGGCGTTAGGTTTGTTTATTTTATACAATTCCTCATTTTAATCGTCTAGAGATTCCTCGTCGTTTCAACATCTCAACATAACTATTCCTCTGGGTTAGCAGAACTTAAGTGTATAACAGAAAAAGCAAACCTATAAGAGGAAGAGAAATCGCATTCCACTATTTACTCACACATTATGGATCCCGTCCCTTTGAAGGTCTTGTTTAGAGAGCCTAAAGTGAAAGAAAATGTTTTCCTATTACTTAATTCAATCAGAGCGAGGCGGGGGCTTCACGCGCCGCGCATTCGGCTCCTCTATGACAGAGTCGCCTTTGTTGCGTCTATCCGCCGCTGTCACACACTTTAATTCGACTCTCTTTCTCTCTCATTGAAAACTCTCCACAATGACATTCAATAAGGGCCGGCAAGTGAAAACCTGGTTATTTTTACATATTCTTTCCCCCGACTCGGCAGGGGCCCGAGCAAAGGAATTAATCACTGCTCTTTAACAGCATTGCCTTCAGGCAATGACTTGTCCCTTTTTTGTGCCCAGAAATGACACATTAACCTTAAAATGGATATATAGAATACATGCATACTCGATACTTTTGCATTTAACTGTTGCATTTATTTGCGCTCAACCCTGTCAACTAAATAAACAAATACACAGGCCTTGCATATATAGCCTACATACATAGCCTGCATACATAGCCTATACATACATACATATTTACATGCATACATACATAATAGACAGAATATTCTCCGTTGGCCAGTGTGGGTGTTTATTCAGAGAGAAATAACTTCAAAGAGGATGTTTCAGAAAACACTGCAAAAATTGTAAAGACATAACTTATCATTAAAGCTTTTGGACAGCCTATAGTCTAAGTATTCCTATCAATTTTACTGGTTTTGCCCGCTCATAATTACACTATAGACATAGGATAGGCTATAACAAATCTATTAGCCTATTTAATATAACATTTTAAAAGGCAGAAAATTCTCCGATTCTACAATTTACCTGGATGTTAAATTCATAAAATGCAATAAATGTACCTGCTGAGTTGTGAAACTTTCTTAAAGTTCTCATGAGAATTTCTCGTTATAGCCCACACACTACAGACCCAGAAGCCTACTTTATATATGCCTAGGCTGCATAATTTCTAAGACAAACCTACTTGAATACATATGCTGGCTTTCCGAATGTGACAGAAATGTTTTCTTTCGCGAATTTAAGCTATAGCTATGATAAAATGAGAGTGATGATAAAAGGGAGAATGGGCAGTGCCGCCTCTTGCGGCGTGGGTGGGGCTGACAAGAATAGACTACATTATGCAGTTCATTTAGTTAACAAGTGAAATAATGGGGAAGCGTGCAGTGGGAATGCCGAGAGAAAGGCACAAAACCCTATTGAGAGCTCTTAGGCGCTTACAGCGTAACCGTCACATGGCCGAACCGAGTCCACAGCCGCTATTTAAAGAGGCGCGCTGCGGCTTCAGCACCACTTCGCTGTCCACCGTCCAGGCGAGCAGGCTCAACACGACGTGCTGGCTTCAACTTTACCGAGACTGAGCAACAAGTTTGCAACCATGCCGAGGTCTTTTCTCGTGGATTCCTTGATTTTAAGGGAGGCGAATGACAAAGGGAACGAGAACAACCCACCTTTATTCCCCTACGCCGTGCACTCGTCTCACCACCCGCACGGGCTGCCGGGCTCCTGCCACTCCAGGAAAGCGGGACTGCTGTGCTTCTGTCCGCTGTGCATGACCGCGTCCCAGCTCCACCCGTCTCCACCGGCGCTGCCGCTCCTCAAGGCGTCCTTTCCTCCCTTCGGCACACAGTACTGCCACTCCGCTTTGTCGAGGCAACACTCTTCCTCTAACAGCGTCAACCTCAGCCACGGCCCGGGGATATACCAAGCTGCGTACTCAGTCCCAGATCCGCGGCAGTTCCACTGCATCTCCATCGGTGAGTAGAGGATGAGTTGCGGGTCTAAACTAGCGAGCAAAGCCAACGTTTTCTCGTGCGTTTCATGATACCTGTATACCTGTATAGCTGACATTCTTTCTTATTTTCACAGAAAACAACAACGGCAAACTTCAGAGCAGCAAGCGCATGCGCACAGCCTTCACCAGCACACAACTTTTGGAGCTGGAAAGAGAGTTCACCTCCAACATGTACCTCTCCAGACTGAGGCGCATCGAGATCGCCACATATCTGAACTTGTCCGAGAAACAGGTGAAAATCTGGTTCCAGAACCGCAGGGTGAAGCACAAAAAGGAGGGGAAGAACAGCGGCCACAGGACGGGCTCACATAACTGCAAGTGCTCGTCCCTGTCGTCCGCGAGATGCTCAGAGGAAGAGGAGGATGACATGCCGATATCTCCCTCCTCATCCGAAAAGGAGGATGTGGACCTGTCCGTCTCCCCCTGAGTTCACCCCGACTCCCGAAAGATTTTGGTCCTCATGATGTGAAATTTTGAATGCAGCCAAAAAAAGACTGTTCCACTTGTGTTCAGTCGTCTGTACATAGGAAGAGATTATATAATCAGGGAGTTGCCCTGAATTATTGTATAGTTGTATACATGTTGTACGTTTTGTATGTAGTTTTTTTCTGAAAACAGTCCATTTGTTGTTGCCAATCCGATACGTATGGTAGGCATATTTGTACCAACAAACCCAAATGACAAAATCAATAGCAACATTTGTTTATTAGTATTTTGGGGAAGACAGCAGTATTTTGTATACATGGTGAATACTGGTTAGATTCATTCTGTGTGGATGGAACTGTGACTAAAATATGGAAAGCTGGAGAGACATTTCCTCACTGTCACATGGTTTAGATCACTCTGAAATTATATCTTCAGTGTAATTGAAAAATATTTATTTATTTAAAAATGTTGATACTTAAATAAAAATATTTCTGAGCGGTAGCTACGTTGTCGTCTGAGTCAAACATGTTACTCTTGCGCACCACTGGGAGCGCACACTGGCGCTGGCACGTAAACTCAAGCCGTTAACACTGGCAGATTTGAACTTAGACTGCTAAGGAATGAAATAAGAATATAATCAAGAAATCATGTTTTCACAAGACAAGACATTTGCGAGTAATAATGGGTGTCTAATAATCTTTAGTCAAAATAGTTAAGCATTTTGCAGATATTAATTACATCTCCCCACATTTAATCTGTACCATGCTGCGCTTCATGTGGCAACAGGTGTAGATGTGCAATGCATTTATTAGCCATTTTCAGACATAAGACTAAATTAAGTTGCATGAAAACATTTCTGTGCATGATCTAGCTTTCAATATTCATGTTTACACGCAGCTGCCGTGCGCACAGGTTGTTGGATGTGAAGGCTATGAGGAGAAGACTGAAAAAGTGAATAACTAGGTCCATATTCTTTGTCCTAAGGGCCAAAAATAATATTGGTGTTTCAGGGAAAAACACAATTGTAATACTTCTGAGAGTAGGCTACTATCTTTTCCTAACTTGCCCTGAACATTGCGGACAAAATGTGTTCGTGTATCTAGATGGGGACATCAGGCTATATGAAGTTGAAGTAAATCCATGGCTCTAAAGGAGTAAATCAAATGCTTGGTAATCTTTATCATGCAGCAGTGATAAAGACATTGTTGTGAGTCCTCTTAGTCTTTCCCTGGGGGACACTCCAAATCCAGGAGGCTGCGTGGCCCTTCGGAGCTCTTGTCAAGCTTCATCCCAACTGAAATGATCCGTCTCGTGTGACTGAGATAATGATCACTATGGGTGTATAATAGTGTACCAAGAGTGCGCACATCCTAATATATTTATCTACGAACATGAAAATAAATGAGGAAAAGAGAGAGAGGCTGTTTGGTGTCCATGACCCATATTGTTCTATTGTTAACGCAACGCTGCATGCGGTCAAGTTTGTTGTCTGTTTTATGACCTCCAGGTGTGTTTTAGCCATTCTGCAAGCCTGTTCATCTCAAACAGTTTAATTTTGTATTATGAAACCCTAATTATTAATTAGCATATAATTTGAGAATGGCATTTTTATGGCGACTCATTAAAGCCACTGTTTGAAATGATATGCCACATGAAACCATATGTAGCATTCTTAAGCATATATGGAGTTTTTTAGGCAATGGACTTGGCCTATATTGGTTCTGATCATATCTGGTTAAAATTGCAAAAAAAAATCTGCAAAGTTTGCCTATAGGATTTTCACTGCAGTTAAAGAAATATGATCTCTTATCACTAAAACATCCCCAAAAACACCATGCTGTTGGAGGTTTAGTCTATGTGTCCAGTTTTGATCGCCTATTTTACGCACCGCTACTGCTGCTCGCTGATTCAACCGTGGGTTTTCTAAATTATATTTATTATGATGAATAGGGTTTAAATGATATTTGCTTCCTAAGAAACGTATGTCCAGACTTTTTTGAGAACAGAAACTGTTATTAAATAGGGTGCTGCACATCATCTGCATCATTGTACTTTTTGGGATGTGAAGTTTCACTTGTAAACTTTCATTTAATTGTTCACTTAACCATTTTAACAAAACTCTAATATTTGCATTTGTTAAGAAATGGGATTAGACTATTTTGTTAATTGCACCATAGAGCCCCATTTTGCTCACTACGTCCTCTGCAAAGCGCCCTTTATCCATTCAATAGCCCGGGGGTATGCGCCCTGGGGGAGCTTATACGCTCGGTGCTCCAAATGCTCAATTTATTTATTCTTAATTTTGTGCCGATCAATTCATTGAAGCAAAAAGGACTACGGTGTCTTTTTAAAAAGAAGAAAAGCGAATTGTTGACGTAACCTTGACGGAGCTGAGGAGAGGGCTCCCCTGACGCTGGAGAGCCGCTTGAGTCAACAGGCGCCCATCTAGCAGACTCGCCCTTGTCTTTATTCTGGCTAATTTTTTATTTACGGCTTTTCTTTGACATGTCTCTTATCTATCAGATTAAAAGAACAGCTTGTAACAAATCAGTCTGCACGATTTACAACAGCATTAAAAGGGGACAAAGGGAGCAGGCCGTCAGTACCTGAGAGTCTGGTAGACGGCGCGGCGCTGCAGCTGATTCGATGGTTTGAAAATACGCACGAAACAAAATACTTGAATCCTGAAAAAGAGCCTTTGTACGTTTCTTTAGAAATCAAGCAATTCTGCATGACAAAGGACAATTAATAAGCCGTCTTTTCACGACCAGCAGCTGGTTTCCCCGTCAAGGAAAGTTGGAAAAAATTCAGACTGAATGCGCGCAAAAGCCCTTTGCGCGCAGACAGCAACCCAAGGTGACCCATTTGGCACAGTTAAAATAACCAAGCCGAGGTAAAAGCGAGGGAACTGTCAAAAACATTTAAGCTGAAATATCTTGAAATTGCAAATCCCTTTATGTGGAGGGACGCTGCCGATGTGGGTTAGTCGTACAAAGGAGGTGGTTAAGTTGGAGAGGCTTTGGAAACGGACACGTGGCTTCTCAATGAGAGCTCTTTTGGACCCGCGTGGCTTGCTGTGGCACTGCACATTCAACCACTTTAAACTTATCCAGCTCAATAAATATACATAGTCCGTGTAACATATTATCCTACAAAATGAAACAAAATACTTTATAAACTTATAAATACTTTCATACATTTATAATGTGTTTGTTTGCTCATTCTTTCAGGGCAAGTGCCTTCTGCTCCAGCCTTGCAATCTTGCTTGTGATTGTAAACCAGTGAGTTATTGTTGGAAGCGGGGACACTATTTTCCACAGGATTCTTTTTAAAAGCTAGTAATGGAATAGTTTATTGTGATTTTATCCTCACAACTTTTCCTGGGTGGATTACTTCTTGTTATTTAGTGGCTTGTTTATATTGCGTGCAGCTGTTTTTTCGCCCAAAAATATCAGATGGAAACATTTTGTTGATGTAAATTCATATACATGCCTATATTTATGTGATTTAAAATGGGCAAGGTTTAGCTCTGCATGCATATCGGAGCGGCAGTTTAAACATTTTATCCATATATCTGCATTAGAAAGAAAGAAACTTATTTTTTCAGTATTTTGCACAGCTGATGTGACAGCAGCTTCCACCTGACAACTCGACCTGCGATGGACTGAAAACTGTTGCCTTTGTTGTTTGAAATGTCTAGACCTGGAGAGAAAAAGACATTTTTTTCCTAAATTGTCTTATTATGGAGCTGTTAGCGGTGATAAAGTGTAAGCAACCGGCTGCTGTCGTACACAGCATCAGGAAATCACTGTTCATGGCGTTGGAAACTCCAAGTCTTTTTTGCTCTCCCGTGTAACAACATTTGAACCCCAAGCAGATGTATAAGCTGTCTAATAATCAATAATACACGCTGAACGAGTGGCACCTAGTTTCACTTTTCACAGTTCCCCCTTCTAATTGAATATTCAACATGCGTGCCGAGCCTCGCTTTTTTCAAGGCGGTGAGAATCCGGCTGTTTAATTCTGGGCCCATACACCAGCAGTGTCAAGGGTCGACAAATAATGAACTGCGCAGACATGGAAGTGACCTTTGTAAGCGCCACCTTTGGTCCTAAAAGAATGCCTCTGATTGGGTTTTTGTTAAAATATTAGGTGTGCCATTTGGATTAAATTTCCCTGGGCTTTTTTCTACCCTGGCACAATGCGCTTGACTGCCACCACGTTTTGTCAGTCTACATGTGAATATGAAAATTAGGCTTAGCCATAGACAGAAATGACAAAATACTGTATATCGTTTCTATAACCAAGTTAGCAACATGCGTTTATCAGTTATATTTCACTGTACAGGTGAAAACTATTTTCTTACGACAACAGCAAGTAATTTGAAAATAAGGATAAGTAGCTGCATGCTGTAGCCTACATGTATACATTGTGCGACTAAAATTAAAACCTAAACATCTTTCTGTGCACCTTGACTTGTGAGTCATAAACTAGCTATATGTTTTGAATTATGCCATTATGCAGGCCGTCTCTATTTTCTGTTACAGTAGAAAGTAGTCGATTTATCGTGTAGTGTGATTGTAATTGGACATTTTTGCCAACCTGGAAGCAGCAAATAGCCAAAGGTAAGAAGAAACTCATGTGTAACAGAGTGCAGAGAGGCAAGGGCAAGTTCTTTGGTGAAGGCAGAAACGCACGCTCGCTCGCTCGCTCGCTCGTTCTCTCTCTCTCTCTCTCTCTCTCTCTCTCTCTCTCTCTCTCTCTCTCTCTCTCTCTCTCTCCCTCTCTCTCTCCCTCTCTCTCCCATACACACACGCGCACACACATACTAAATGGACGCCAAACTTTCTGAAACCTATAACTCACACAGGGCTCCTCTCCTGGCTGTGCGCTACAATAAGAGAAGTTGGAGCAGCTTGTGTGTCTGAAGGAGAAAAACTGGCAGACTGTTTTCAGTCCGCCTGTTTATCCCACAGTTCACTGGCTTGCTCAAATCAAGAGTGAGTCGCCCAGGCACACAGTGCAGTGTGGTGCAGGAGCGTCATCTGCTGGCAATGAAAGATAATTAGATTTTTGTTTAACATGGAATTGTGCACAACCATGTTGCGATGTGGGGGGGCGGTAGTGCCTCAATTATTCAAAAATAACCGTATTTAGCTAAATAAAAAGAAAACACCATACGAAAGGGCAGTGCATTGTGGGAGTGGCAGTCCTTCTCTAGACCCTGTCTGCATATGGCAAAGGCTGTTAATGTAAACACTGATTGATAACGTTTTTTCAGACAGACAGACTGTAGGCTACAATGAATGCTTGTTTTATTCAAAGCATTTACTGTTGTGCTCAACATTTCATTGTAGTATTATTTTTGTACTGTACAAGATCCCAGACAACAGAAAGGCAGGGGGGCAGTCAGGGGTGCTGCTAGAAATTCTGGCCCCCGCCACCCAGGACAAGATGTCACACAGGGGTCCCCACCCCAACACATGTAACTGAGTACAGTATCACCGCTCCCCTCCTCATGGGGCCCCCCTCCAGTTTGGGGCCCCATGAAAGTAGCCGGCTCCTCCTTCACCCAGCCCCACCTCTTTTATCTTGCTCTTTTCAGTGCGTTGCTTTCTGTGCACACAGCACTTTCTGAACGTTCAAAGATTCCAAGACTCCCAAGAAAGTGGTTAGAGATGAGTACCTCCATCCAACATGATTACATGAGATACAGGATATTGTTGCTTCATTTGTCAGACAGTGCTAATTAAGGTTCCTAACATACTGTTAGCAACACACACCACTAATTTAGCTAGCTAAAATTAGCCAGCTAGCTTGCTTAGAATGCAAGTAACAAAAAACACTATTCAGATTTACTGTAACTTCTGTGACTATGACTCCACACGAGTTTGCTGAAATACTTTAAGAGGAGAGAGAAGGGAGGAGCAGAGAGAAATACAGAGAAGTGCAGGAATTTGAGGCCATTTTACAGAACCAGGTGTATCCTATGGTGCAAATACTGTTCCTTCATGATTTTCCCCAATTCATTCACTCATTTACTACAGATTCCTCCTTAAATATATATTTTTTTATTTTCAGTTTGGTACTTTGTATTACTCAAAAAACTTGCTGGTATTGAATGTACCATACTGCCAATTGAAAGGAATTGCTGATAAAAAATCACTGCTTGTGTCAGTTGTGTCTTGTGTACTACATACAATAATAACAGTAAAAAACAAAGTAATTGTTCAGAATATATTAATCATACAGTATTACATCAGTATACAGTATTACACAATTTAACTGTTTAATTATTCTAAATAACAAAGATGGCAGTGTAGCTGTAATAGCTGTATAAATCTGAATATCCCTGTGAATAACCATGATAACACCTCCACATATTACCAAATAAAACCTCCACATTACCTGCTAGTTACTATAGTGACTCTGTGTCGTTTCCCAGTCCTTACCCTCTCAATGATGTACATTGAAGTCCTATTGGGTTACTCTAGAACAAATACATTGTGTAAATTATACAGCCATATAGGCCAAAAAATCTATTCATCTGTTCATCAAAATATTGTCACATACTTGATATGTCTTAATGAAAAAGTAAATCCCTAATAAAGTAACGGGGGGAAATTCTTCTTCGTAGAACTTCATAAAACTGGTGTGGTGTGGCTTAGATTTTTTCCCAAGGTGGAAAATTTGAGAAACATTTGACAAAATAAAGTCTCTATTTAAGTATATTTTGTATCTTACCAGCTCTTTAGAATTGTATTGCTTGACTTCAGTGCATATCTAATATGAATGCAGTATTAACAGTAACTGTTGAGTGATGTGTTTCTCATTTCTTTTATTTTCTTATAACTTTTTGGTTGTAAGTAACAAAACTCATTGACTGTCTTATGTACATCATTTCAGACTTCACCATCAATGCACCAGTTAAAGCAAAAATCCATCCTAAAAATCTGAATTCAGATGTTATTCCTATGATTTTAGACAGTTCAGTAATCAATCAATAATTTTCAATATGAACAACTTTCCAACAAAACAAAGAAAAAGCACTGAAATCTTCATCTAACATCCAGACTAGGTTTCTGCATAGGTGCTAAAGCAAAAATAGCACAATGGATAATTACATCAGATCCTGTGTATCAGTAAATGCAAAGTAAAGAGACAACACCTGGAGTTTCCTGCCTCACCGACTGACTTTGTAGACCCAGACAAGAAAATGTGGCCAAAACACCACCGAGGCTAAAACTCCTTGGATATAGTCAATGTTCACAAAGTCGGTCTCCCATTTACTGTCAGTGGAGCAGCTCCAGGACTTGTCTTTTATGACATCACAGAGAGAATCTTTGCTCTCTTTTTTCTCATTGTTAGTTTCTCCTTAAGATCTTGTGATTATCAAAAACAAAACAAAAAAAAAACAAGCAAACACAACTGACAGTAAAATAACAAGGAATAACAGAAAGTAAATATACACATGAATTAGAGTCTTTTGGTGGGTAAATACTATTAGTTCAGCTTCTAATATAATGAAAACAAAAAGGGGAATTTCCTTTTAAATATTAGTGGAAACCATCACATCATGATCAGCTTATCACAGAGCCAATACATACAGTATATTGTATGGAAAGAGTCAAGTTTACTTCATATAATATGCAAGTTATTAAAAGAATAAATAAACACAACTTCAGAAATATCTTTCCTGTGATATGCAAACTATGTCATGAAATTCACAGATTTCTAATATGGGACTTTGGTGACCTTTATTCTTGCATAGAAAAAGTGTGTATCACTAACAGAACACATTTTAAGAACTGTTATTTCTTCATATCAGATTTTTTTGTTAATCTTTGTACTTCCTGTACTCTGAGTCCTTAATTTCAATTTCAGATATGAATATTTATGCCAAGAAGTCATAAGAGTAATTTGATTTGCTATGTACTTTGGCTGTTGACAGGTGATTGGCTAATTTCAAATGATGCAACATGATGTCATAACACCTATAACACAGTGTTTGTAAATGCAATCTGCCACTCCATTTAATCTGCCACTCCATTTAAAGGGACTGAATTCTGGAATCAGCATCAAAATATATGCTGTTGTGGAAACATGAGGAAGGGAGGACAAAAAAAGTAAATTGTCAGTTAAACATTTAAGCAAGCAATTGCTCCCCTAAGTATGTAAATATAAAGTCTGGCAAGTTGTAATGTGACAAAGACTTATTGCTGACATGGATTCTATTTGTCACCATTTTCAATATTCAAAGGCTCTGCTGCAGCTAGTGTTTGGCCAAAGGTGCACTCTGATGACACTGATACACCAAGAATTTACTGTATGCTCCAAGTGCCATTTTACAAACACATCCCTATAGGCAGATAGGCATTCCACACCTGTAGTACCACATAAGCAACAGGGAATACTTTGATTTCACAGATGACTTGAGCACTCAAATTTTACTAAATGTTCATCACTGTTAGCTCCCTTTTGAAAAGTTTGATCTCAGTCATGCTTTAAGGACTTTGAAATATGTCATATGTCTTCCTCAAAGCTTTCTTAAACACTTAATTTGATAAAATAGAGTTTTAACTAAGATTCTACATTTGTCAAGAAATGCAAGAATTACATAAAATGTTGTCATCTATTATGTATATCTATGTATTTACACATCCAATCTTAGGCCCAGTCACTCAATCTGCCTGTGGCTCCTGCTGTCGAATATCATTGATCTTCTCTGTGGTTGGTAGAAGCAGCTGGTGGACGTTTCCAGCCTCTGTCCGCTTTTTGGAATAGTCATTTTGTTTTGAAGAGTTATCCCCTCTGGGCCCCTGAAGTTCTCGGCCATCTCTTTTGAAAAGACATTAATAGCAGATGTGTCAGTCAGGCTCTTGATGGGAGAAAGGAGTAGCTTGCCATCATCCCCTGATGGTGGGTAGTCCATGATGGGAAAAGGGGGGCTAAGCAGAATAAGGCTCTGCGGCCTCTGCCTGTTCCTAAAGGACGGCCTTTGTAAGACGTTACTTCTATTAGGTCTTGGGCAGTCAAGATTAGGAGCGTGTCTCCTCGTTATTACTGGGAGTTCTGGGGTGGATGTGGTCTTCACGGACTCAGCAGATTTCTCTGCGTTTGGCTGTCTTTGGTGTTTGGGGGCAGGCTCCTTATTCTCTAGCTCCTCCTTTAGGTCTGTAATTGTCTGAGGAGGTACAGTGTTGGTTTTCTCCACATTCATTTTAGGGTATTCCTTTTCTTGTTCCTTTACTACATCAAAATCTTTCTCATGTCTGGAGTGAGGTATCTGACTGTACTGCACCTTCGGAGGTATGACCGGCACCGCTTTGGCCTGGCAAGTCTTTATCATGAATGCTGTTCGGACTGACGACACACTGACCGGGGCTGAGTTTCGCCGTAGAGGGGCCTGCCGATCGTTCAGAAACAACTCCAGCTCCGAGGGCAGTCCATTGTTTACAGTCCCAGATGGGGTCAGTAATCCCCTCTGACAGGAGGAAAACTCAGAGGAGTTACGGTTTTGTTGATTAGAAATGTCTCTGATGCATCGATGCCCTAAATCCAAATTAAGTGAATACGGCCTGTGTTTAGAGAAGCAGTTTTCCTCTCTTCGCTCTGAAGGAGACGTCTCGTGAGACATCTGTCTGTAAAACCTCTGAGATGACAATGTAGTCTTCTGTTTTGTTGTGCTGCATTTTGCTGTGTGAGGTTGCGTTGCATTATTGCTGGCCACGCTGATTCTTGTAGGTAGCGGCTGCAAGTAGGTCCCTTTAGTTTCTGGTTTGCCACTGGAAGTCTGAGAAATGTTTCCTGAGATGTGTTCAGCACTCTTAATGAGAGATGATTTATCAGACTGTTTGCCACTGTTACATGAAGGAGATGAAGGGTTTCCCTCCTCTGAGCTCAGATCCCCTTGAGAGCAGGAAGGTGGCAGTGGCAGTTGGTCAAACAAGTCTTTTAGTTCAGGTGAGTGCAGAGGACTGGTAACCCACTGTTTGCTGGAGCTAAGATCGTCCCAAGGCTCCACCCAGTCCAACTCTTCTGAGTTTCCTCCACATCCATCTTCGTCATCAAGGTGTGGTAGCTCCAAGGTGTTGGGTCTGTCCTCCAAACATGTCGATAGCCTCTGAATACCTTCCAGCTCAAGACTCATGTTTTTCTTTGCACCATCACAGGAGATCTTTTTGTTGCCTTGTTTCTCTGACCCCTTGTGGTTTTTACCTGCAATTGACACACCTGTGTCTGGTGGAGCATCTCCTGGCTGCAAAGGTTTTATAACTTTGCTTTGTTGTGCCAGATCTAAACAGGTGTCCATGGAAGGAACTTGCCAGTGTTTGGTATCAACAGGTTTATCTGTGTTTGGGGGGTTAATTTTTGGAGAGATTTGATGCAGTTTGTCCTCTTTTTCATCCATCACATCAGCAGGGTGGGGATTTTCTGTGTTTCCACCGGAAATTAAATCAAAGTTTTTGTGAAGAGAAAATTGAATGTCTGACTCTGAGGGTTGTTTCTTTGCAGAGTTTGATCCAGTGGCGACAACATGATCACTCAAAGGGGTATTTGAAGCCTGATCCCTACATAACAAAGACAGAGTTGGAGAGCTGCTACTTCTTTTTGACTGAACATTTGTCTTTAGCTTAATATTCTCAGAAGTACTCTTGGAGCAGAAAACAGGCTTAAATGTCTCATCCAGTAAGTCAATCTCAGGTTCAGTTATTTTAAGTTCTTGGTGGAGGTCACACCACAGCTCGTTCCCAATAGGGGAAGATCCCTTGTCCTGAAAACAAACAAAAACAGATTAAAAATCAACAAAATGGTTTCACCATTTATTTCCAAATTGAAATAACAACTACTATATATGATCAATACTATGGTCAATATAGTGTAACATATTGACCATCTGTGGTAATATGGTGTAACATATTTTTAGTGTAACATCTCTATTACTCTAAAAATATAAATTTGTCAACTGTTTAATCTTTCTTTTGCAACGCACAACACGAAAAAGCTATGCAAATTTGAATAGCGTGGCAGCACACTATCTAGTTGAATAACAGAAATAAATGAAATCTGTTTCGAATTTATAGTCATCTTTGTGCGTTGGTTCAAGCCAAAATGATCTGAGCTCTACTCACAGCTATCTGGCCCTAGCCAAAAGTTAGTCACATAATAGAGGAAAAAAAAATAAATTATATAACTCTTTAAATGGGTCAGAAAGAGCAACCAAATGCTTCTGCTGATATTTTTCATGCAAGGGAGGAATGTTGGGCTTTAGAATATAATGCTGATATTTTTTCCCTCTGTAATTCCCTTTTACTTATTGACAGACTTTCCTAATCCCAGCATTATTTCCCAGAAGGCTATTGGTTTGACTCAACAGTTACAGGGAGTAATGATGAGCCTACTGGTACTAACAAATAGTCTAACAGCAACACTCTGTCCTTTTAATGTTGATTTTGATATTCACTTCTCTATTTATTATTTACACTATAAATTATAGGGTAATTTAATATCATTTAACAGAAAAACTGGAGGCCTAATAACAGAGTATAATCTCCATAATTCTGCTCTAATATCAGCACTACTAACTAAAATTCAACAGTAAATGATTTACCAGTTGCATGGCTATGGGCTGGTTATGCAGTTGTTTCCCAGGAGATGGTGCTGTATCTTTGTCTTCTCTTGCATTTGCAAAGGAAGGCTGTTCCAGTTCAGAAATGTCCGTCCCTCCTTGACCCTCTTGCACCGCTTCTCCACTTGAATCTAAGGGGAAAACTTTTTGTAATGATTTTGCATACAGTACAGTATATTGCTCATAACAAGGAGCCATGTTTGACTTGAATATGTAATGTAACAACATGCTTTTTCAACTATGGTCAAAGAACATGCCCTACTCTCTGGCACGACTCTACAGGTTGTCTCCTCTGCGTTCTTCTTCTCCGCTCTTTCCTGGTTCTCCATTTCCAGTTGGGGAAAAGTGCTGCTCTTCCCACTGGTGTTGCTCTGCTCTGAAAGTGGCACCTCTTTGCAGGGTTTCAGAGCCGGTGCAACCGGCTTTTCCTTCACATGGCCCCTGCAGGGAGTGCTGTTGGAGCTGATAACTGCTGAGACCCGCAGCGGTACGGACACAGCAAAGGGCTCAGATATGTTGACGGCTTTGCGTTGATGCCTAGGTGACGACTCCAGCGGGAAGAAGCTCCCTGGGAAGGACGGCCTCGATGAGCTGTTGTGGGAGGAGCCTGAGTATAACATTCTCCTGTTTTTCGGAGAAGTGGGCTTGTAGCCACTGAGGTCGTCACCTTTGAACACCTTCAGCTGTTCTGGAAGTGTTTTTTGAGCAGGCGCTGAGGCACCTGCGGACCCCTCCTGATTCATGGTAGGGCTCCGGCCACCTGTTGCCCCGCCAGTTTTCTTCCCTTTAAACTCCCAGTTTTGGTCCTGTTCACTCAGGTCGTAAAGTGAGTCAGATCCCAGCGTTCTGGACTTTATGTCTGGAACAAAAATGCTACTGGTTCCACTGGCTGGACTGCTGTTTCCTGTTCTGTCATCATCTGTGGGGTAAAAATAACATAAGTGGCAAATTATATAAGATAAAAAACAACAACAACATCTCACTGAGAGCATTGAAAGCAATTGCTACAACAGAATATTCTAACTATGCAGAGGCAAAGTTAAAATGATGATGGTTTGTAAGAATGGCACTATAACATTACTGTTTATAACATCTGTGTTTAATTTTCATGCAATTTAAAGTCTCTGACTTGTAGCCCCACCTGTTGGTAGGGAGCACAAGGACTCCATGCTCCTGGCTGGCCGAAGAGCTGCCTTTTCTGTGAAAGGAAAAAAAATATAAACTCACTTTCAGCACTTAAAAGGAGAAAAGAGTTTCCACCATCGCTTATTATGTTACTGTTAACATTTTTTAATTAATTTCAAAACTTTAAAGGGGACACAGCTAAGAATTCCTTAATATTCATATGGTCGAGGGTAGTCCAATCAATATCTGTGAAGATGAAAAACTATTTCTCAAAGCCAGAAAACGTGTGATGTGATGTGTGATGCACAGCGATTTTGTGGACCCCAGAATGTTTGATTTATTCTATAAATGATCAGTTCTGAACTAGAAACCTTGTGTCCCCTGAAAAGCCACTCGGATGCTCTCCCAGTCACCTTTCCCATCTTTCCCTGTTTGTCCTCTAATGAGGCTCTCCGCTCTCTGCTGTCTGGCTTTGGGAGAGAGTTGTTCATGTTCACAATATTGATTGGACTGTCCTAGACCACAGGAGTAACATGTACATTTAGTGGTGTTTCCTTTTAAACTTGTATGGTACAGTAGTGTAACTTTTTTTATGTTGGAGACTTTACCTGTTAGACTCGGTCCTCTTATGAACACACTGCCGTTCCGGCTCAGCTTCCCCTTAGAGTCTGTAACAGACTTTCCCAGGTTGAAGATAGACTTCCACTTCTTTGATTTCCCAGAAAATTTTCTCCTAACAGATAAAGAGAGATTAAGCCCTTCAGTGTCATACTATTTTTGGAATCCTGACTTCTTGCATCCAAGAAAAAGACACATATTCACATAAAATGCCTGCACTAATTGTCCCCTTTGCAAAGAGTAACTCTTCATGCACGCTACATATAAATGCTTGATTTCATTATTACACCCTGGAATACAGCAATCACGAGTACATCAGACATTGGATGAATTTCAAGAATGTTGCTGATACATTATACTAATGATAGACTGAATCCAAATCCATCTTACTTGCTGTCTGATATGTCTATGACAGTGTGGTAGAGCGTGGCAGTGCTAGTGTCAGGCAGACTGTTCTCTCGCTGACGTTCTCTGCGCACTGGGTGGTTTGGGCTCAAGGAGCGTGCTTGGGCCTCTTCCAGGCTCATCAGTTTCATTGGCCCACACTGGCCACCAATAGGGAGCGTGGCATACTTCTCCCCACACACCAAATTTGGTCCTGGAAATGGATAATTAGTCATTTTTTAACCATTTCATAATACATACAGCACATAGAAGTAAATGCATGTTTGATCAGTACAATTCTATGGAGTAATTCAGCAAACAATTTAGGGCAATAAATCTCTCATTACAGAATTTCTTTATATTTATGTATAAATATATAAATATATATAATATAATACCTTCTTTGGGTTTGATTTGCACAGAATCATGGTTGAAGATCTCCTCTGTGTGGTTCAGAATAAACTCAACCACTGACTGTTGTATCCGCACCTCCTGGAAAGCCATATCTCCATTACAGGATGAAACTTCAATATCTTTGGATCTGCAAGTAAACACAAGAGACAAAGTTCTTGAAATGTTTCAAATCTGCAAAAAGTTGTTTGTTTGAAATAATTTCATGAAACAGCTACTGAAAGCCTGAAACAAGAGAGCCAGGACTCTACTCTTACAGGTCATATAGTGTCTCTGCATTGACCCTCAATAGAAGACTGACTTGAGACTCATGTGTTAGTGGCCAGGGTGAACAAAAATACAATTTCTTGCTCAGAACTATTTGCAATACCAGCCTCCATACATTACCAAGCAACCTCCAGAATGTGTCACTTGATGACCTGACAGATTAAGAGTCTTGGCTTTCTGGATTCTAGCTTGGGAGTGAATTATTGATCTCCACAAATATTGATTGAACTGTCTAAGGTAATAGGTATAAGATGGGATATCTCCTTTAAGGTGGAATTTCCCTTTGATGTGATGGACTAGGTACTAGTGCTTAAGTGTATATTAATTTATGTAATTCTTATGGCATTATGGGCCATGTACCAAAGCATGAGATGTGTTGCTGAATGGCCGCTTTTACTAAAGAAATGAGAGTTCTAAAGATTTTTCAGGTGATGCATCAGGCGTTCCAAGCACAGCTGTAAAACGTTACTCACCTCAACAGGTTTGGAGCCCACACCAGGGCCAGGTTACGTGTATGCATGTTAGTCTGGGTGCTTAAGGTGGCAAGGTGGGCCAAGTGTTTGGTAAGGTACTCCAGAGTCCTGAGGATGATAGACAAGCACATCTTAATACATTTACTACAACGTTATTAGTAAAACTTAACTAAGGGAATTGTCCACAAATTTCTAAATTGTGTTAATTACTGGGAATGTAAAGGGCTGAAGTTCACCTGAAATGGGGGACGGGCAGTTCTTTGATGACACTCTGAATATGTAAGAGTTTCTCATGATTCCCCTGGACCGTGACCGCTTCCTGCATGTAAAATAGATACATAGATGTGCATTAGGGTGAGTATAACAACAGTAAAACCTTAAAAAATGCTTGGCTCCTGTTTCTAGCACTTGTTGAATCTGAACTGTGTTGACTCCACGGCCTGTATGGACTTTCCTTCCCACGGCTACTTTCCAGTGCCGACCCCTAACATTGAGCAGGAATTGAATGCCCAAGTTTGCGGTCTCTGTAACTCGCTTGAGATTGTATGAGATGATGATCTTTCGGATGATGATGTTTCAGTTGTCTGTAATGACTGCATACATAACCAGACACTCTAACGTCACATTCCCATTATCAGTGAACAGGATCAATGCATTGATGAACTGCAGGATGAGGCTATGAACCCACTGCATCGCCCGAGGAATAGTTCCTCCCTTCCGGCTAGCCTGAGTTGGATATCAAGCCAGCCTCGCCTAGACCTTGCTTCACATGAAATGAATGTGAAGGTCAAAATGACGTACAGTAATTGGGGCCAACTGAGTGTGTTGGCTGCATTTGGGAGTCGTGTATGAGGTCGCACACCATAAGTCATTCTCAAAATGCATTCTTGTGCGTTCTTGTGTTGGATAAAGGTCCCGGAAGTTTACTTGCCAACTGAGGACGCATTGGATGGTGACTTGGCATACGAGAACGAATGGGAAGCCCCAAGATTCATTCCAAGAGTGACACATTATGTCCAAACAGCGCAACAGTCCATAGTACAGAGCCGATTGAAACAGCTGGGAAAATGGACAGCTGCGTGTCTTAATTAACTGTGCATGTGACATCAAGCACACAACCCATCTCAAACTGTGAGGATGCTTGTCCATGCTCAATTTCTTTAGAAGTTTGTCGGGAAGAACGTTCTGCACAAGGGCAGAAGTATCGACATGGCATTTGATAATTACCTCATCAGAAATTTTAAACAAGGATGGCGCCACAGTTACATAAAAGCCTCCATTGAGGATTGGCTGAACAAAGGATCAGGGCCCCGTTTCATTACTCATTTTAACCTTCCCTCCTCAACTTCCCCTTGGCACTTCCCCTCGGGGGGGAATCCCTGCTGCCATCCACTACTCCATTACAGTGCTGTTCCATTACTCTAATAACTCAACTGAGGTTTCTGAGATCGACCCTTCGAGGGCCGAGGGAGAGTCAACAACTCTGTATCTTGCCCAGAATGCATTGTGAATTTCCTGTGCATGAACCAACATGGCGGACCAAGCGATATATAAGTGTAAATAAACAAACAACATTGAGAGAATTTAATTTCATTCATGAAATTAACTCATCTGGGATATTTTATTAGTCATTGCTCTGTGTAATTATTATTATTATTATGAATCATTAGGCCTGCTTAATGGAAAGTGCATTCCATTTCAAATACTCCGCTTCCCGCTTGGACCCTGCCCTCTGCTCTGCAAGTGACCACTAGTGTGACGTAGGTGCTGTGTATCACCAAGCACTGAGGGGAAGTGGAGGACGTCATGTTAAAATGACTAATGCAACACGGCCCTGGTGTTGTTTTCCTTGTCGGGGGATGTGAAGAGCTGATTTCCTGGAGTATTGAAGTTTTCAGGCGAGAAACATGAATGTCAAGCTACACAGAAAGCATGAACCAGGTCTTAGACTTATACTTTAATTCCCTTTACTCCTGCCTCACTCCAAAGTCCCTTTCACATCTGCAGTTTATCTGTCTGCTGCCAAATGTAGAGATCATATCACTCCGGTTTCAGCCTCTCTCCACAGGTTGCCTGTTAGTTTTGGAATTATGATTTGGCCCCTAGCTACATCACCAACCTTTTAACTCCCTATGAGTCAGACTGCACCCTGAGGTCCTTGGGCAAATCCCTCCTGTCTGTTCCACAGTCTAGACTCAAGACCAATAGACACTGAGTGTTCTCCATTAGGGAACCTATGCGTGCTTCTGGTTTTCTTCATTAATTTGTACTGCTGTAATACCGTGATGTATAGTGATATATACAGCCAAATCTTTTTATGATTGTAAGGCAGCACATACAGTACTCAGGCGTTTTGAAATGAATCACATATATCACACCCACCTATCACATATCGTGGTATAAGCAGTGCTTCTAATGTAAAATGCTTACAGTTCAGTTGCTAATGTTAGCTAGCAAGCCTGGTGGTCTAACATTACTGTATTCTCCACAGAAGAGATGAGCATCTGATCAATTAGGGAGCCCGAGAGCTGAGATCAGATCAAATAAAATGATAATAAATTATGATACATGAATTTAGATACATGAACTTATTCAGTTGTGGGACCAACTGTAGGTCACACAGGAAAGAAATATCTCTTTAGCAAACTTGTAAATGTAATGTAAATGTACTCACAGTGAATTTGCTATAGAGCTCATATGTGAGCAGGGGGTTGGGAAGCTCCCTGAAGTACAGCTTACATAAGGAACCCACACAGTGGATGTCCTGGAGGTACACTTCCTTTGTAAGGTCAGGGCACGCCTCAGAGCAAAATTCCTGCCTGTACATAGGTACACACACACACACACACACACACACACACACACACACACACATACAGAGAGAGAGAGTTAGCTGAATGCTTTGATTGTTTAACACTCCTCCTCGCTGCTTGTTGCTGTACGTGGCTTGTTGGATTGAAATGCATCCAGCTGACCAATGTTTTTATACCAAAAACCAAAGACACCAAACATTTTCATTGCCAAACTGAGAAAAATATTATGTAAATCGAACATAGCAGTTCTGTTCCGTTGGCATGGATAAAGCCTAAGTTGGACTAACAAAACATTTATTTGATAGACATGGATTAGCAAAATACTCCGTAATAAAGGAGGATTTATACTGAACCACCAAAGAGGTAAGATTAGTGATTGGTCAGTGGCAATGTAGGAGAATGAGTATGGCAGCGATAACCACCACGGGGCCAAAGAGTATAAATGCTGATTAGTCCAAGATTTTAAAAATTCCTATATTTTGATACCAAATCATGATTTGACCAAATCTCACATCTAATAATGTCTAATATTTTCTATGATTAGGGGTTTTTGATGTATTACTAAATTACTACACCATTTCCAGCCGACTCCTGCTTTAACCTTGCCAACTTTGAGAAATCAAATTATTTGCAAAGCATTACTGTGCAAGAGTCAACATGGTGCTCGGAGCGCTCATTTACATAAATACCTGAGGCGCTGGATATTTGAGGTGACCCCCGACAGTCTGTATATCCCGTCCACGATGCCATGCTTCTCAATAAACTCTGCACACTTCTTCAGAACCTGAGGAACTGAAGAAATAAATGTGTCAGTCTTTCTGCAACATGCACTGTATCCAAATACTGAACATCTCTGATACTGCTACATGTTAGAGACGAGCACAAACGTCTTGACATCAGGAATAAATAACAAGGGAAGATTTCAGCAGTGAAAGCAAATACATAAAATTGTATCCATGATGCTGTCTGTTTCGGACTTCATACAATGTGTACACACAGAATTGGACTTCATGCTGATTCAGACAACCTTAAAATCTCAGGAGCAGATTAAAGAGAAGGAAAGTATTGCAAAGCAAAATGTATAAATGGTAGCGTTGCACATAATGTTTGCTTAAACATGCTATAGACGCTGTAGGGCATGTTCTACTATGCCTCTGCTTTCTATTCCTTGGGGCAGCTGATTGTAGACAAGGTGGACATTGACAGGAAGTTAAAAATGGTTTGTTTGTTTCAGAGGAAGGTTGACACACCCAGTCCTTGTAGCTGGTAATACTTGCGACATTTCCTCTAATAGAAACTGGCTTTTGAAATGTTACCACTGACCTACACTACAGCTTTCTAAGCTATAGTAGGCCTACATTATCTTCTGGTAAACAACCTTTTACTGTGTCGTACTGTTTAAAAGTCAAAGGAGAATTAACCGTGGCTTTCCAATATGTGTTAAATCACATGTTCATCAGTTTGACCACAACTTCCCTGTAGCAATGCTAATCATGAAGACAAGAAGAGTCTGCAAAAGTGATACACATTAGATTTGAAGCAGGGGCAAAACTTGATTCTTCCTTTGAATTTGTTACTGTGTCATTTGAATGCATGCACACTAGATGGATAGAGCAATATCCCACTGGCTTTCGAAAAATTGAAAAGCAGACAGGCTTTCAGAAGGTGATTGTGGTACATTTGAGATTGCATTGTATGTTTTTTTTGTTTTACACACAAACACAAGATCTCAGTAGAGTATGACTTTTACTACAGCTAACTGTACATGTTTATTCATGTTTCTTTTGGTCTTTTCTATACATTATATCTCTGTAGTCAAATATCCTGAGCTCACTATTAAAGTAAATGAGCCTCGTGGACCAGCAAATCTACCTTTACACTTTCAGTACTTTCAGCATGAGATTAAGCAGTAATGAGTAACTAGTAATGAGATGCATCAGTGCAGTTTTGTAGAGGATTTTCACAATGCCAGACGATTGATATTCACTGGCTCAAAACATAAAATCCATCTTTCATCTTTCATCTAACATGTAATAAACAAAAATAATAAGTAAACAAACCATTTTAACATCCTTATAGTGTTTCAAACATGTAATGCTACTTTGCATTTCTAAACCTTTTGGCTGTATGAATGAAAGTTTGTTTTCATTATGGATGTGTCCCAACGATTATTCTATTGAAAGCTCCATAATCACCTTTCAAATAGGGTAGTTAATTTGATTTGTCTCCAGTTTTCAACCATACTGTTACATTCCCATGTCTCACGCTGCTAAATACAAACTGATCGGCCTACAAACAAAACTGAGCATGTCGAATTCATTCTTCACAAAATGAAAGAATATTTTTGGTAATGGTTTATTTGGCTGTAATTATTACAGACACCAAGAATCTGCAATGGCTTACATTCTCATGCATGAGGCTTAATTGGACTTTCAGTGACATGCCTGTGGTCAAATGCTGGATGATGAACAACACTGGAGCCACCATTTACCTCTCAGTATTTGCACTGAGCGAAGGTTTCTGCTTGTTCATCTAGAACTTCTTGTAGATTCATAACAAAATATGGTTTGATGCATTTCTTCTGATTCTCAAAGGTATGTTGTCATAGGTTTTAACTCTCATTTTAGGACATGAAATTAAATCAATGGCTGATGTGTGGTAAAGAGAATTTCAAGTCAAAGTATTACTCAGTCTCTTGACACAGAGGGTGAAAGTTAAGTTTCTGGCTGCTGCTGGAGTCTTAAAATGTTCAGTTTTCCATTTGAACACTGAAACTGTGGCCGGTGCCCAGTGGCTGGTTGTGCAAAAACCTTTAACAAAGGTTTTCAGTCTTTTCCCTTTAGCCACCTTACCCTTGAGTTGTATAAATTTGCCAGTTTTACAGCTAAAGGAAAATTTTATGCTAACATAATGTTTATGTTGCATGAAGCACCTTTAAAGCTTCGGCAGCCAGATTCACAAAACCTTAGGAAAACAAATCTTAAGAAAAAATTGAAGAATAAATTTGAGAACTTTGCTTCCAAGAATCTCATTTTTTTCCTAAGAAAAAAAAAAAAAGAATAAAGTTAAGAAAATAATTAAGAACTATTTCGACATCAACTCTTGTTAACTTTTTTCTTAAGAGTAAAGCCATGAAATATAGCACCTAATTTAAAGATAACCATCCACTCAAAATGGTTGCAGTGAAAAGGTCATCTTCTAAATTATTAATTTAAACACACATTTTAAACAATTAAGTAGGCATTTCAAATAATTAATAATTGTACTTGATGTATCTTACATTTTAAGCTCAACATTATATTGGTAAGCTTGGCTTGTCACTATTTTTATTAGGTGTATGTCTCATATCTCATGAAATGATGCCTTTAGCCAAAAGCCAGTAACCAATGTCTGAGCCTTTTTTTATGCTTTTCCCACACTAAGTTACTTATTCAAGTAAACTATAAATATAGCTACCCTAAAAAATGTTCCAAATTATTTGTAGATGGAACTACTATGGGTTGCAGCTAAGGAGGAAAATCCCCCTTTTACGCTTGTTTACATCGGTTGCTAGGAAGGCCAAATATATCGTAAATAAGACGTCAAGAGAAAATTAAACTATGTTCTAAGGTAACTTACAATCTATTTTAAGAGCAATTTTGAGAATCCTGCACCCAGTTTGTAAGGTTCCAGCATGCTTGTGTGAGTATCTGCTGTCTTTTGTAGTTACTAGCTTCTGTGTCATCTTAAGGCTAAATGATGCCTGAAAATAAATATCCATATTCCACGCTTAACATAGTTGTACAAGGACATGAAGATACAAATGTTCAAACTTTCAGAGTTATGTGATCACGATTGGCTCTGCATTTCATTGTGAGAGAGAAAGTTGTGAGCTTCATCTTGTATGTTTTTTTATATCCAAAGTAGAAATTTTTTTGAAATTACTGTAGCAGGGCACAGCAGTAATGCTGTGCTAAGTATTTCACAGAGGAGCATAATTTATTGATCCCTCTTAGTTGATTATTAATATTAGGGATATCCTTGAAGAGGTTAGTATATGATGAGTTTATATAGATATTCTCACAAGAATCCGCTGTGATTTCAGGCATTTTTCAAACCAGGTGCTGTAGTAGTGAGTATTAGTGATACTAATATTCCTACGAGATGAGACAGTATTTCTAATCACCTTATTAGTGAGACACAGTATATAATTTATGGCTGCATATAAAGACCCTCATCAGTACTAGGAGATTGTGGGGTAAGTGTGCAATTTCAGGTGAACAGTGACAGTGCATTGTTGTGCCTCAGTACAGGTGAAAAAAGAACAATATAAATTCAATGTAATTCCTTTGTGTGTGGAGCCACAGTGCAACAATATTGGACTGGATCTTCAGCAAGGCTTTGGTGCAAATATGGTACCTACTCAAGCACTGGAGCTGTGCACATGGCAAGGTGGAGCTACATGGGAAGAATGTGGGCATCAGGTTGACTTTTGTACCCGGCTCATAGATTCAGATCAGAAAAACTTCAAGGTAAAGTGGTTTTCGATCATCACTGCAACTAAACTTAACACCCAGTTTGTGTTCCTGTTGGTTTGTCAGCATGTTAAATGTGAAGACAAGCAAAGGCTTTGAGTTCTGAGTACCAACTGAAAAATATGAGCAATTAGTTACTTGACAAACTTTCCGTCTGTGTACTGCCCTACAAATGTAAACAACAGTAACTATTTTTTTGTGTTTTTCAAAGGTTAAACATCATGACGCAAGTTTATATTTTATTTTAACAAAAAATTGACCCATAGGTGCTACCAGAAATATATATTATCCACTTCTGTACCAAGAATACATTTGTCATGACAGGAGATAATGAAGTAATCTTTCTGTCTTGCTCTTATTTAGTTACTGCCATTTAGCTTTGTAGGGCAGTATACTTGTCTTGACAGTCCGTCCAACACAATCTGATGCCCTAATGGTTTAAAAACACAATATGTCTGCTGGACATCCAAGACAGTCGGGTATGAGAGTGTACCCACTATCCAAACTCTTCCTTTTCCTGCCCTGGATGCTCCGCCTCACAGAGTGTACATGGCCGCTCCACAAGGCTTCCTTAAAGTTATCCTCAACAGCTATTCAGATGCCCAAGTTGACTCCGCACGTGGTACATTTCTGTTCACTCTCTCTTTTTCTGGCACATCATCTTGCTGCCAAAACAATTACTGAGCAGCTACTATTGTAGGAAAGAAAAAGGTATAAGAACAGAAGAAAGAAAAGGAATAAGAATATACACAAATAAAGAATAAACACCTCTGGTCTGTAAGGTTCCAGAAAACCTGACCATCGACTCGATGATCAAGCCTTTTTTCGCTCATTAGAGCGTCTCATTATGTTCTCTCAGCACCGCCCAGTCTTTTGTCAGACACAAAACTAGTCACAGGCTCTATAGTGACTGGAGGAAATTGACCAAAAAAAATCTATGAGCCACACCCTAAGTCACAAATCCCCATTTTATATAGTCAATGAGTGAATGAATTGCTTTACTAAATGTAAAACAGATGTACACCATCAATTCATAGGTGATGTAATACCAGGATAAAGCCTTCTATTTGCTGTGTAAAAACACTTTTTCTCTTTTCTCTCCCATTTTCACCATATATGCTTGTAAGTTAAATAATGAGAAGCTATATCATAATCTGGGAAATGAAAAATAAAGCTCAGTTTTCATCATAATTGTTATACTGTTATGTATGTGAGCCAAGCCAGTGACAGTGTGTAGTTTGATGATACCGGCTTTCAAAGGAGCGTTAAATTACAAAGAAAGCAACATAAAAAGTTTTACCATCTTGTCCTGAACTCTGAAGATGTTCTATCAGGTCACAGCCAAACGCATTTTCACTTCCTTTCTTTTTGGTCTTCTGCTTAGTCCCTTTGTTCTTCATGTGGCTCCAGTTAGTAGTCCAGATGATTAAAACAAACAAATCCTTGAAAGCACAGCGATCGATCCATATGACCCCGAGGAAGGGTTAGTTTGAGGGTCAGAAAGCAGCCACATAGAAACCCCAGCAATCAGCTCCCAAAAGACTGCATCCGCTCACATCTTGACTAACCACACTGTTGGAGGCTGAGAACAGAAATGACGTCACTTTTTAAGCTTTAAGTCCTTTTAGAATGGCAATATATCAAGTGATGGTCAAAGAAAAGGCACGGGCTAACTGTTTTATTAGCTGGGAAGTGGAGTGGCAACGGCAGTCCGCTGCTTTATCTCAAGGATTTGCAGCAACAGCATTAGAATTGGTTGGTTTCCTGTTGTTTTTTTACCCCCAGCCAGTCTCCCTGCGCCGTTTTATCTCCTCCTCTTTTCCTCCATTCCACACAGTCTCCCTTTTCACTGGCTTCTCCGTAGCTGAGGAAACACACATGCATCAAGTGAGGCACATTCTCCCAGGAACATCATCTTTTTCGTTGCAATTTCCCTTTTAGTTTCTCAAACATGCTATGTTTAGACAGCCATGGAGTCGTGGCAGTGGTGTGGCGAGGAGTTTTGAAATGTTAAGACTGTGTAAAGGGGAGGGAAGAGAAGTGAGGGGAGGAGAACAGCTGACTTCTGTTTCTCTACTGGTGTAGGAATCACTGACCTCTTTTATCCTTTTTTTTTTTTTTTTTTTTGCCAAGCTCAGTCCTAACGGGAAGGCTGCTCTCTGCCTTCCTGAATGCTCCCAAAGTACACAATTTCCTGTACAAAGAGCCCGGTCTCGAAAACAAAAACAGACTGGCTCTGAAGGAAGAGGGAAGTGGGAGGTGACTGGAGTGAGGGCCTGAAGGGCACAGATGGGAAATGGGGGGAGATGGGGGCTGGGGTGAGGAGATGGACGACACATGGTTCTCGTTACTAACTGCAATGCAGATTCATCTTTTTCTCTTTCAAACCGGACTGCAACTTGATAGCAAACATTCCATTATTGATTGCATTAACACTGAAAACCAGGACCGTTAATTTTTAAACAGAATGTCACTGATGTTTACATTCATATTTTGTGAAGTAATTCATGTTTTCCTGCAGTATTCCAAGTTATATTTCTGTTGCTTTCTGTCTTAAAACATGAGTTCTCGAGATCAGAGTAAATGTAATCCTACTGAGATGGATGATAAAACTTCTATGGACTGCAATAGTTTTATGATATATACCTCATATTTGTGGCCACAATTGGCTTGTCTAATAAATTAATGTGGACATTGTTTATATCCTAAAACCCAAGATCCATAAATTGAGGTTTCTGCACAGTTTACGTTGACATTTTGCCATTGTGAAACTCTCAACTTCCATTTAAAGGCCTAATCTGTAATTGCAGTTTGGCTCCCCCTGTTGAAACACTGTCACCCCACCACTGGCTTTGTTTATATAGTGATTTATTGAAGAGATTTTTTTCAATCTTAAATTTATTTTCTCAGTTCTTGACACACAAGAGGCAGAAATGCAATGGAAGCGTCTACTGGCACATCAGAGCAACTTTACTTGTCGGCTCCGAACTTGGTTTGGTTTTGGAGCAACCAGCAGACCAAAATGACTTTTGTCATAAAGTTTCTGGAACTGCAGAGACCACTGACATTCTGAGGCAAAACGACTTACAAAGATGACACAGTAACAGTAAACTAAGTGGGTGATTCAGCAAGTAGCATACAATTGTTCAAACTATAGGCTACACTCTCGCTGGCCTCAAAGCTGTTCTCCAAATATAGCATAAGAACATATGGAACATCTTTTATATCACTGTAAAGAAAACAATGCAACGTTACCCAAAATATGAGAATGTAATTATGTTACCTATCATGGCGAAATGCATGTGCCAATGGTGCTCATGCTTCATACCTGCAATGCACTATAGAAATGTCAAATTAGAGCTTCAAATGGCTTTCAATCATGGTTTCCAACGCATTCAGGCCTTAACAGTATCTGACAGTTTAACTTCTGTTTGACAGGTTTGTTTTGAGAACACTGAAACAAAACTAACTTATATTTTCAGTTATGATAGGTTAAGAAATTCACAAAAAGCTTATTCTCCATCTATTAGTCAAACCATCTGAGAACATGTGTGAATTTAGATGTTTGAATAAATTCTGGATTGTACCTTCACTCTCATTCAAAACACATCAGGGTCTAAACGAGGCCAAAGGTTTGCATCAAGGCATAAACTTTCCATAAGCTATTGTCCTCCTTTTCGTTGTAAATACAAGACATCAACACACCACTGGTGATTTCACACACCCTTGCTTACGTGGTTTACTATATTTGCAGTGTCAAGCAAGGTTAAACAGTTAAAATGTAGTAACATCCCCCAGGCTGCTGTGCAGAAATACAGACTACATATTTCAAGAGCTATTTTGCAATAAAGATCAGTCTGAATGCTCCACTAAAAATATCTGAATGGACTGGTTTATAGAGAACAGCTAGATCACAGTGTTCTGTCTTGCAGAGCTGATATTTTTGTGCTAAAAGTGTTTTTTTGAATGTCACAAGTGAGCATGATGACCGGGCCATCCTGGCCTCCACAAAACAAAGCTTTCTTTCTACACCATAGGAAAAGGAGATGACATCATTCTGTCCATACAAAGCCTCAGACATCCCGCTCTTTCTTTGCACTGGTGAAAATAGGTCTATGGTGAGAGGACATTTCACTGTATCTGAATAATAAGGGGTAACCCTGTTCTGTTTTGTTTTGTTTTGTTTTATTTATGTGATAGATGGCTCCATGTCCTCACAGTGCTGCACAGTCGTGGCAAATTTGGAATCCATTGTTTGGTTTTCTGGTCTTTCTGGTCTTATGAGCAGCAGCAACATTTAGCTGCTGCTAGGGGATGGAATGGAAAGGAAGGCAACTAATTTGGGCAAAAGTCTTGCTTATTAATTCCTTATTTATCATAAAACAATGTTGGGGTTAAGGGATTCCTCTTGGGAAAAGCCGGTCAGGACTCGTCCATTACGATGCATGTCAATGCACCATGGCAGGGAGCACAAAAAAGGAATGAGAGAAGCTGATTTGATTGTCCATGATTGATGCCACCCACTACCACACCTACTGATAATTTATTCCTCCTTATTCAACACCTTTTACAACTGCACCACAAGTCAGTTTGGTCATGAAATTACCAAAAATCTGTCGGTCACGCCCAAGTGTGACAGTGTTGTAAAAAAAAAAAACAGGGCCCAATGAATTTTAACAGATACATTACAAGTTACCTGGGAGTAAATTACTGTTACATAGGGTCAGAGTGCAAATATCTGTTTTGTGTTTCATCTATTTGTTCTATGTAAAGTACTTTGTCAAAAATGCCTAATAAATCATCTCTAACCCCCTTGATTGAACTTGATGAGAGTAGGAAAATGTCAACATGTCAACATTCAGTAACATGGCCTTGTTGTCATAGCTATTTAACAAACAGACCTAAAGAACAGACATAGTGCAGATGTGACTGACAGGTAAAAAGAGTATAGGTTTCTGTTTATAGGGGAGAATGGGAAGTTGAGTCTGTGGGTAAGATGAGCTGCATATTATTTCTAGGCAACCATACACAAACTTAATCATGTGATCATAGATTTAGGAAGAGCCATTCATTTCCCTGAATCTGTGATGAAGGTGCGCACATGGAGAAAGTGGTGAGTGAGTGAGCCAGGTCAAAAAATGTGTTTTTTGCTTTGTCAGGTGATTTCATCATGGCAAAGAGGTCATGATTGTTGTATCTATATTATAGTACGGTACAAATTGTGTATTATAAGGTACAATATAAGGTCATGACTATATGACTTATGCTTTAATTTCCATGAATGTCCAACAACCTTAAGTAAACATATCAATAGGCTGTTTGCTATAGCACAAATTGTAAAAAGTGGCTCATTATACCCTGTTCTCACACATAGGGAGGGTTTCAGGTTTCTGGCAGGCAGCCAGTTAGTGATCCATGATTTGGTCATGACTGAAGTTTCTATAGAGCAAGTGGTGGTCAGGATGGGTGGGGTCACTGGTGATTTTCCCTGTAGGCTTCATTGCAGGGCTGCTCTTGTAGAGACCAGCAGCAGGTGTTTGTGTTGCTGTCCTTTGTTGTTCTTTGTTTTCTGTCAAGACTTTTTCATTTACCAAGAGAATTCCCTTACACACATACTGTATACCATAAGTGTATATCCAATGCAAATAAGGCCGCTGACAATATTTGTGAAGTGTGGTGTTGATTTTAGAACTGATGTTACTCCTGCCTGTTGTATCATCAAAGATAAGGATATTAAATTTGTCACAAGCTACAAGCACCCTGGGATATCATCAACAATTAACATAAATTAAATAAATTGTAAATATGTATCACAAACAAGTCGTCCTTACACATGCTTGTGTTTAAAAGTTTTGATGTGTTTAACACCTGGCTTGAAAAAAAAAAAAAAAAAAACCCTCAGGAACAATGAGGTTGAATTGAATTTGCCTGGAGTTGTGCAGATGTTCGATAGAAGAGAGCTGACAGTCAGTGAACCTCCTTGGTTGAGTTATGGAGGAGGTGACAGTGTGCAAGCGTCCCTCGTTCATTCCTAATAAATCCCCTCCAATAATGTCCCCTTCAAGTGTTAAGTGTCGCTTACCTTTGTAGTTTAGCTCATCACCCACATCTTTTGTGCTCCATGTTCCTTTGTATGGTATTTAATACATCACGCCAGCAGTGAAAATTAACTGGCTGTCTAATATCTAATCTCTGTTACGCACTTACTGTACATTGTCCATGGAAGAATCAATCTAAGAAAGTCTGCAAAGTCTATTTTGTAGAGCTTACTGTGCCAAAGGAAGATGCGGAAACCAAGATATATAAAATATACATTTAGCTACACAGAAATAGCAGCTGAGGCAGAGTGGCACAGCTGGAGATGCAGGATGTAGTACAGTATGTGTACATTAGTTGCTATGAATCTGTGACAAAATCTATTATCAGGTTATGTGAGGCTAACATCTGCTCATAAAGGCAACTTCAGAAGTAACTGAAGACAGCAGCCAGAGACTCTGACTAGAAAAGACACAAGACAATTAAGGCCTTCAGTAGGAAAACAGTCTAAAGTGGTAAGTTTGGGTTATTTTACACCACAGTTGATGTAGGTTATGTTCTAGCTACATGTTGGATTGGAGAGGATTGCTTCATAGCATGTGCATACATGTTTTTTTTTTTGCTTGAGTGGTAAGACTGAACACAAATAATAATGCTAACAAGTGAAAACTAGCTTAGTTGCATGCTTGTCAACTGGAATATTACAAGTTATTTTACAGTCTTGGATAACATCATGACTAATGTTGGTTGGTAAAGATCATGTAATGATAATGTCATTCGTTACAGTGAATTGCACTGTACTGATTATTCTAAATAGGTTTCATAAAAATGCATGGATATGTGATACTGAAGTCTGCTTGAGTAGTTGTGTGGGTTAATTGCATGTATTGATAGTAATTGTGATGGTAGGCTATAAATAATATAAACACAAGCAAAGGCAACATTGCTACTATGTTCAAGTGCATATCTCAGATAATCGACCAAAGTTGTAGTGCCAAAAATGTAGATAAAAACACAACTCATAAGAAAAGAAATGTTTATTATACATGTGTTGAAGAGAAAATGATCTTATTAGAAGTGAAATGCATAATAATCCCCTCTTCTGTCATTATTTGTGTCTCCCCTAGCAACACAATCAAAATATTGACCATTGTACAAACATTCAAAAAGAATCCCACAAGATGGCGTTCTCAAAGAGTTAATATGGCACAGGTAAAGTTGAAGTTCAAATGGAAAATAAATCATAATTGAAATGTTTGTTGCTAAAATATTAGCACAAATTTTCTTGGTTGTGATGATCATACAGAATCTTATTAGTAAGTTGTAGTTTACCTTGTGCAGTTCTAATATTTTCACATATAAAAAAAAATCTCACCCCACATTAGGCAAACAAAAAATACATTCAATCAAGGGTGGAAATGTCACATTGAAATGAAGAGACCCTCAAGTCACCAACAACATAAAGTACTTAAAGTACTGTAGGCCCTATCCATAACAAGGGTTACGGATATATACACTTTACCCTTCAAGAGCTTCATAAAGGCTGTATGGCACATTTATGAATAGTATTCACCCTCACATCAACCCTACGATAACTTACAAAAAAAAAAAAAAAGAAGAAAAAAGGAAAACTTGGGGTTTGAAATGAACAGGAGCTCCAGTAAATTGTAACCACCAAGTGGTTTGTCAGTATACTGTGTAATATTGCTCAGGCAGGCTTGAAGAAAAGTGACTTGCTGCTCAGATAAACAAAGACAAAACAGTTGTAACATACCAGCAGCCATGCCACTTTACAAAAATAAATTACTTCAAATAAATGCATTCATTTTATAAGTTTGATGATATGAGTGTATCAATCACTACACATCAATCACTCCCCAAGCAGCATGCAATGATTTAGAAAAAAAAAAAAAAGTATGCAGATTTTTCTATAAATAAAAATTTGTTCACATACGTTCGTAGTAAAGCAAAATTACATTATGATTGGTCTCAAATTATTATAATTATCATTTGTTAAGAAATGTTTAAGTATTAAAAAATAAGATAATCCCACAATCCACCACCTATTTATTCTTATTTGAAAACCAGGTGTCTATGGCATTATAAAAAGACATGCACTGTAAGAAATCCCTTTTATCAGAGTATATGCCTCACAAAATAGCTTTTCAAGACAAATTGCTTGTTCATCCTTGACCATTTTGAAGATGTTCTCAAACTCTAAGTAATAATTATATATAATTATTATATATAAATATATTAAAACCTATTTGCCCCCAGGCAGTCAAAGCCCTTCTTTCAGTTAAGGTTCAAGCCTCAAATAGTTTGAAATTAAACTCTCCTTGCATTCAGCATCTTTTGAGTGAGGAGCCCAGCAGTGGCCTTCATCAAGGAAAGATTTTTTTTTTTTGCAGTAACATAATCTAGGCCGGTTCTAGGGGGAGTCCTGAGGCTTGCAGTGCCCACCAAACCCCAAACTGCAGAAATGAGAACACACTTTTTGCCTTCTATGACCCAACCAATTATATAACTGTCATATTCAAACTAATATATATTATTTTAATTTCACCTGACATCATCAGCCCTCCATATATCTTTTTTATTGCTTATCAAAGTCCTTGAGTTTTCTTCACAGTCAAGCATTAAAGTGTCACGGGAAACAAAGGATGCATGCTACACTGTAAATCTCTTCACGGCCTTAAGGCAATGTTTTCTTATACTCTGCAAACAAGAAAAATGTCTACAGACTGTATTGTTGTCAGTGGCTGTTTGATATATTCAAAGATAGCATTAAAATGCCATATTTGGCTTCATGGAGATATAGACTGTAATGTTGGTGACACAGGAATTTAACTTTAATCTACTGTTGCACTAATTACTTTTAAGAACTGATCCAGTGTCCTTTTCACATCAATTAACTAACACATAGTGGCCAGTTAGTGACTAGCGCTCCAGTGTCAACAAAACATCTCTGCTAAGCTACCGAACAATCATCCCTCACTGCCTCGACAGTCCAAGCAGCCTAGAACCAGACCCAAACATATTCTCTCTCTCTTATGAAATGCCATTGCATCTACTAATGAAGCACACAAAATACACACTGTCCACGGGTTGCAAGTGCATGTACACGATATACAAAATATATGTATGTTTGATAATGTAATATAGCAAGCAGGCAATTAATAACCCATGTGAATGATTTCATCTTAGTTGGATGTTTAGGTTCTATGTTTTAGGAATTCATTCTAGATACCAAGAATATTTATTGGCTTCTTTGTTTGGGCATACCCAATCTTTCCTAGAAAATAAATAAATAAATAAATGAATACTTTGCCGGTTAATTTACATGGGCGGGATGCCCAAACATAATCAATATATGGGGAAAGCCAGGTAAAAGTAAACGAAGATGGCATGATATATGCAAGTGGAGATGTGCGTGAAACTCCAACCAGTTTGTTCAATGACTCTAGTTGGTAGCTGAGATTCATGTGAAATAACCAAAACAATGTGCATCTTGTGTGCTCATTATGTTGTCTTGTGCACATGCAGTAGCTTTCCTGCACTCAAGGGCCTAAATATATAAAATATAGATATATTTTTTGGTCACAGCGGGGCTCCCTGTTTGAAATCTCAGTTGACCTGTGGCTTGCCAATGTCTACAGTAACGTTCACATAAAGAGACAGCCTCTCTACTGACAAAGTCTTATACAAACAGTTGTTGAGGCCGTCCTTCCTCCATACTTGGGGTGTGCGTCCTAACAACCGCATCCTGTAAAAATATCAAAATGTGTCCACTGAATGAATGAAATTTGCAGCACGAATCGGTATACAAACATGTAATTTACCTATGTAGAAGCAAGCATGCATGCACCTAAAACACATGATCCCTGTGTCTACTTTTACTGACCTGTCTTTGTTTACTTCATTGCCACTGTCACGTTTATGAAACACCATGGTGTAGCGAGCGATATCAGGAGGCGGCCTCAAGATCTTCATTTTCTGTAGCTCAACCCTGACACAGAGACAGCAGAAGAACCATATTTGTCAGTGAATGCATGAATGTTCACCACATCTGGGTATACAGGTAGGAATTATTTGCAAATACTATCTGATCAAGTCTAATGGATACATGGAATTACACTTCCAACTGTTTGGGACTCACCTGATGCGAAGGTCATCGTCCTCTCCACCCCAACCCCAGTAAGTGTTTGAAAATCCATTAACTTTATGAAACTGGTCTTTGGTCATAGCTGTGACTCCTCCGAAGTAGCCTTTGTAACGCAGCCTAAGAGAGGAAAAATATGAAGATTAATGGTAGTAATAACGAGCCTGTGATGAATACCAGCCTGCCATATGTTTATGCAGTGTTGTTGTTTCACTAGGGTAACATAAAGCTACACTGCTGACTCAAGACTCACGGGGATTCGATTTACTCTTAGTCACACACTTACTTGTATCCTGTGGCATTCCGACCAACCACCAAGTGTTTGGGCTGCTTATCACAGACGTATAAATTGTAATCGTTCTCAGGAACCAGGTCGACATCGTGGAAAATGAAGCACTCCCAGTTGTAGTCCTTTAGTGCCTCCAAATACCCAACATTCAGTAACTTGGCACGGTTAAACGTTGCATCACCAGCCTTTAAAAACAAACAACAATAAAATCACAATCTTCTATTTTCCATTATTAGCCAATTACTATTCTAAGCTCAGTGTAAACGCCTGCATAACACGGCTCTAGACAGCTTTTTACACCGATACCACAAACATTGGTGGCACCTTCAGACAATTTGATGGCAACAATAATTTGCTGCAGCGACTTCAGAACAGCGTCAGCTACCACTGTAGAGTTTTTCCTGGCTCAGAAAAAGCCTTTGGTGCCACTTGTGGGCCAGTGAACACGATCAATCAGCCCTAAACCATGAACTTGGACCCTCGTCATTTGTTGTTTGTCGTCAACTGTTTTCCATGATTAGGTAATATAAAATTGAGGTAGCTCTGTATATCTTTAAGCATTTAATAAAATGAAGAACATATAAAAATACCACATTTGGACAAATATTTGGTTGTTCACATTTAGTGTTGGAACACTGCATACGAATTATGGGCTAATAATTCAGTCCTGACCATTATTTGTGAAATGACTCGGCTATTTAACTTTGGCTTGAACTTGGGTAACATTTTTGTCTCGCTTGCATCTCATTTTGAAGCAGTAGTTTCCCACATCTCGCTGAACACTGCTTGTTGCTTTCACTGGACTGCTTCTGCATAGCGACAGTCGGTACAACAGCGCACAGGAGCGCCAGCTGCTGGGTGGAGTACCGCATAGCAACCAAAAATGGAACGTGGGAATACCTCATAGAAAACGGTTCTAAATCACATGTTCAGCTCCAAATTATCATTTTTCTGTTTTGGTGGCTTTGGCCGCTCTCCAATGACACTTTGGCGCCGGCCAAAAAATTGTCTGTGCAGGAAAAAACTCTGCCTTGGAGCTGGCAGGGATTCAGTTATGTACACTTCCGCAGGGCGGATGAGCGTGGGTCCTCCGGTTGAAGGACGGCCTCCCCACTCACTACGTCACCCTGGCCATGAAAAGGAAACATCATATCTAGGTGTTTATGATGCTTTTGAACCTTTTAACCTTTTTCCAAGGCCAAATCATGCCAAGATTATTGTCATTATTTACCGGCAGCAGATCCTTCTTGTAATTTATTACAAGAAGAATATTATTAGGCCACATGCCTATGAGCTATAATTCAAACTGTGCAAAAGTGAAAAACAGATTTTCTTCTTGTTTAATCAGTGTATGCTTATACATTCAGAAGACTACTGTAGTTTTAATCCTATTTTTTGTTCTAGTTTAACAAATATCATCTTATTTGTGACACAGGACTGGAAACCATCACTTATGGCCCCAGAATGACCCTAGCGAACTCTACATGTTACCAAGTGTCATGTAGCTAGCGTGTAGCACTTCACAGACATGTTGAAAGGGGGAAAAAAAACAGCACAGCACAAAAGCACAAGGGTTTCAGACCTTCTGAGCTTGAACTACTTCTACTACTACAATTAATAATAGTAGTAACAGTAAATGATCACAATAAATGATTATAACAACGACAACGGTAATTCTTAATAAACCAACAGAAAAACATCTGGATTTCAGCCCTACCGGCATGAACCCCAAACATCATCTAATTTCATATGAAAGCATTGTGTGGCGTAATACTGTACAATAGATGGAACAATACCTGCTGGATGACATAAATGGCGTAGTGTAGCTGCTGCCTCTGCAGAAAGGGGTGCAGGTGATGCAGGAGGTAGAGGAGGTGTTTCTCGCGGTTGCGGTGGGGGATGAGGATCGCTACGCTCTGCCTTGCTATGCAGTCTGTGGGCTGATACCGGCCTTCAGTCACTGCTCTGTTGTCGCTCTCCACATCCTTCAGTGTCAGCGAGGGCTCGAATGACAGCTTCAGGGCTCCCTCTATAGAAACAAGAGTCAGCAAAGTCATCCACACACTTGAGTCCTACGTGAATACTGTGTCTCTTGTAACTGTTCGAGTGATTCAGCAACATGGTACGAAACGCAATCCATGAGCACAGTCTCACATGTAAATGTGGCTTTGGTGAATCACTAACTGCAAACAAAATATTTCAACAGTGTCACTTCAACAAGGCTGCCTTATCTGCTCTCCCACTGACCTTATTATGCAAGAGTGACAGTATGGGACAAGTAAACATGAGTTTTACAAGTACTTCAAGACTGCAAATGTTTGATTGTAATGCTTGTAAACACTGGGAAAAAAACAGACAGCGATTTTAGGTTAAGATAAGAAACTAACTCCTCAGCACAAAAACAAACATACCCAAAATAAGCATGGTCAGATAAATTGCTGAATGTACCTTTTAAAGCTGGTAACGAGAATATTGAGAATATCTCCAAATTTTGTATAGCAAATGTGTTCAGGGGGAGTTTCAGAACAAAATACTGACTACTGATCCTTCAAATGAACACACAATGCAATTTAAGAATATGTGAATATGTTGCCGTTATGGTCTAGGACATTTGATTAACTATTTATGAATATAAACGCTCTCCTAAAGCTATAAACCAGCAAACCATGACTCTAATTAGTGATGTAATTTTAACCTGGAGCCACAACAGAAGGGAGACTGCTTTTCTGGACTGGGACGAAGGTTGTCTAAATTTTACTTCCAAATGAGCTTGGTGATAGAGGTGCTATCAGTTACAAAACACAACCCTATGCCCAGAAAATAATCATGGGTGCTCCCAGATTAATTTTTCAAATTAATCAATAAATAATGGAGCTGTACAACAATGTGCGAGGTGAAATCATAGATTAATGAATGGGACAAACCTCTCTGCTGTTTCTCAGATAGTAATGAATGTTCTAAAACATTATTTTACTGTAGGGCATATTCAAAGCTAATATTCAGGGGCTATCCCCTTTAGGTTTTACATAATGAAATATCTGTCTAATCTATTATTCTTTGATCTATGCTGTAAAGTATGAATGATCAAAAAAGAAATGTAATAGCACAAAATAAATGTAATATCAATAATAAAACTACATTTAATATGAATATAAAGCAGATTAGTTGATAGCACACATTAATAAAAAAAAAAGTATTGACGCTCTACCTACAGTATAAGCCATTATATTCAGATGATCTGTCTCTATTGTTGTATTTTATATACATTACCATTTTCTTTAATTACCTTGTACTTGACACATACTTGACTTCCTTGCCATTGTCTGCAAATTGCTGCTGTGGCACCTGAATTTCCCCAAGGGGATCACAATAAAGTGCTATCTCATCTTATCTTATCTTATCTTATGATGTACGAACAAAGCATTCTGATTCAGCCAGGTGGCATCACAAGTAGCTGAGAAGATAATTCCATCTTCCTTTTAATTAGTCCAAACATAAAACTCAGTTACAATAAAAAAATACATAAATACAGGTAACTTGTGTGAACTCCCTGACCTGCACTGTGGTGTATACTTACGGAGCAGTGGTGACTCCTGAGGGCACTCGACTTTTGGTGGCAGAGTATTTAAGAGATCTGCTGCTGGTCTCCAAGAGTTCAGTTCAGCCCTCAGATTCTCTCCTTTGCTAAGAGTCTGTGCTGTGGTGGAGGAAACCTGAACAGATTTCTCTGTTTCCCCTGTATAAGTAGCAATCCATGCCAGCACTGAGAGAGAGAGAAGGAGCAGCACAAAATACTTCCCCCGCCGCAAAAACTTGCACACAGAAGGACAGAAACCCATGACTGTGTGATTGTGTTGATGTCAAAATGGCAAAAATGTCAATAAAAGAATCCGTTAGTTATGGTTTATGATATTTCTTTTGTGCAGGACATTGCAGTAAAAACACAGACGGCCAAAGATCCACTGAGCAGTCATCCCATGGTGACGAAACATGCTGTTGAGCTTCAAATCGATATTATCACTGCGGAGTGAGGGAGACTTTATCGCTGAACCATCGAAATCCAGTTTCAGGGGAATGATGAGGCAAAAAACTTGATTTCTCTGACAGCTGTAATTGGATTTAGAGAGAAAAGATGTTACCACTGGCAGTTTACGTACTTGCATCACAACCACTCTGCTTCTACCACGACTCCACAAGGGCATTCATGCAACACTACACCCTGACAGGGCAGTTTCTAGTGTCAAAGAAATAGATCCAGTGCTTTTCAGACAACAGAAAAAATATCTGAAGAGGCCTGTCATCTTAGAAAAGGAAACAAGACAAATGTCTTTTCAGGTTTTGTGTTTTGACACAGTTCCAAGCTATTTATTCTGTTACACACTATACAAAGGGTTCATGGATAGTAATGTTACACTGTAACAGTATATACCTGCCTTTGTATGTGCCTTAGGTTTATGTATCATATTGCCACAATGCTTTGTTTAACTGCATTGTTAATTTCTCAAATATCCACCATTAAACTTAACCCACACAGATGTCACACACACACACACAGATTGTTGTTATCACATTGGGCAGTGTAAGTTAATATTTGTGCAAAAAGCAACACTTCCAAATGTATAAACCAGGGAACCAAGACTTGTTTCTATCATCAAAAACTTGAAGCTGCTCCATTAATGATGAATTGAAGACAGTTTCTACAAAGTAAAAAAAGAGAGAAAAAAACTCATAATAGTATTATAAACTATTACATAGTATATCTACTTAGTCCTACTCAATGCCAGTCCTGGCTGTTGTTTCTAGCTGTAAAACTTGCTTATTTGCATAGCTTTGCCTTAATTTGGTTGTCACCCCCACCATCTCCATCATCCTATATGTGTTAGTTTTGGGGACTAACAAGCTAACGTTAGCTACTGAGTAAGACATGATTTCTATTCGCGTTGGATTAAGTCTACTACCTTTCACACCACGTGAAGCTCGTTTATCCCTTCATAGTGTCCGTTTTTAGAGTAAAAGCTTGAACTGTCCCAGATGAGAAGCGACCTTGTGTCCGGATGAGCTCTTATTGAAAAGGTAGCTGTTAGCTGACGAATGCGGATGTTGGGAGTTACTGTAAACTGCTATAAAAGTTAAATATTAGTGGAAACACTATTGTGCAACTATTTTGGAAGCGCAGTGCATTGCCAGTTTATTCAAATACATTGTCGCGCGAGTCCTCTCACAACAATAAATGCAGCTGATAACAGTGCTGGTGTGTCACAGCAGAAGACGAGCCAGAGTGATGCAGACAGGCAGATACAAACGGTTTCTCTCTGGTGTAGAGAACGAATATGTTTCCCTAGATACTCTTGTTTCCCCTCATGTGCGCGCTCCCGTGTAAGGCGCGGCCAGGGGCACACGTCATCCAGGCTTGTGCACTGACTGATACCAAGGAAACCAGGTTATTCAAAAGGTCCTTTTCTGACACTAAATAGGTAGTTGCAATTGATTTTATTTCCAAATGTAAGTGGACACGTTGCCCCATTCAAATACCCTGTTATGTCAATTAAACTTTACTTATGTTAATGAAATTAGAGGTGAAAATGAAGCGACGCAGAGAAACTGTTTGAAAAATCTATTATTGCTGATGAGAGAGAAAACCCGTAAAAATCGAGAGCGAGTCCTTGTCTTTGCATTATAAACTATTACTTTGCCAGTATAGTTTAATGGTTTGTTAATACCTTCCTTGTGTTATGTATTTATAGGCTATATGCATCTCTCAAATGACTTTAATTTCCTCGCGACGAACACAGTAAATCAAGTGCCCCCTGGCGTTAAGTCAACGTAGCTTACATATACTGAGAACCAGGGTGACCAGGGAAACCACAATGTTCACAACACCAGAGCACAGCGGTTGATGCGAACGAGATTGCAGCAGTTGACATTTAGTAACATTAACTGCGTCAGTTAGTTAGGCATTAACTACCTCCAGCAATTACAGACCAAAACGGATACCTAGGGGGTTTTAACATTTGATTAACTTACGCTGTCAGCTAAAACGAGGTCACCAAACATTTGCACGAATCAGGTTTTTAATTTACGTTAAGCTAATCAAGGCGTTTGGTACATAACAGAGCTTGGAGATTTTAATAGATAATCGCACATAATGAACGAGATGGGTCTGTTAACTAAGAGTGTACATTATTTTGTTTTGTCGGCGATCAATGTGGAAGATGAGAAGTTGACATATCTCGATCTCACCTCTTTGCTAGCCGTGCTCGTCCACGCAAGGGAGACTGAAAACAGATACATTAGTGTCAAGCAAGCATAAAAAAACACAACTTCCGATCAGTGTATTTCAAAATAAAAGCATTCGCGATGAAAGGGGGTAGCCTACCTGGGATTTTAGAGAACTACAAAGTACCAAAATGAAAATAAAGAATATATCTACGGAGGGAACAGTTTTCAATAAAGACCGCTGTTATTCTTTTTTTTAATTATTATTTTTCATGGCTATGAAAAGGTAGCCTATTTGTATAACTACAAGCACACATATGCCTAAACAATGAATACAACACAAAGCACATAACACAAAACACATAGCAGACAATTTTTCAGGAAATCAGATATCTTAATCCCACATTTCTGTGGTACAAACGTCTGTACAATGGAACTGTCAGCAGACATCTTTGTGTTTGAATCACTGTTTGTGCAGTTTTGGCAGTTCTGTATTATGCTGGCTTTCACACCAGCTACTTGCGCCCTCATTATATAACAAGTAGAGATAATTGTACCAGCAGCAGGTGTAAATGGACATTTTTTAACAATAGTAGTCATTTTTCTAAATTCTCTGGTATGAGTTTTGTGTTTGTGTTGTCAAATATGCGTTACTTAGGCTATAAGACCCTATATAACCAGATAACCTTCAACAAATAACATTCACTAAAATACCTTATGATCTCTTTTGTATCTATTTTACGATTTTGCTGAGACTCAGGATACCCTGGGTATTTGAATGCTCTTTTTGTCGTTTTATAGACCTCAATGCTTACTATTTTTTCCAAGTGAAAAAAAAAGTGCTTTGATTTTGAAGGCAACATTGCTAAACAGGAAATGTTTTTTCTGCTATTCTCTGCTTGCTTGATACAAATAACAGCATAGTATTTGGTGTAAATACTTCCGGTTTGCTTTTTTCAAAATAAAAGCCATATGGCATGTACAGACTGTACATTTTATTGGCTATGTCCACCGTGGGGGGGAAACCAGCTACATATTGTGGCCACTCTCCATTCCTGTTCTGCTAACTTTTTGCAGCTGTGAGAAAACCTTCCTGTAGTTTGCTCCATACTAATGAAAATAGTTGATGCCAATGTTGAGTGCTCCAAGGAAACGTGTATTAAGGAATTTTCTGAAAACATGGACAACCATTGTAAGGTATTTCTGATCTTCTTGACCCACAGTACTGGTGTCTTTTACTTGATAATTATCATTACCCAGTCTGAGGAAGAACAAGTAATCCTAAAAAGCCTAAAACTTTCTTTTTACTGAGGGAAGAGTCAGGAGGCCCCAGTATTTTCTTCACACAGGATAGTAGGACAGAGAGAATAACATTAAACAGAGCCTTCCCCAACTATGCTTCTCCCCTGTTTCTTCCACCTCCTGCATGCTGTGTGGAGTTGACTGTGGGGTAGGGAGAGTGACATCAACATGTGAGACAGGCCTGCACTGTGTGCAGTTGCCAGAGATGTGTGATAAGCAAGCAGAGGAAGTTTCTTTGAAAGGCGTAACAGGCTTTACAGAACCCCGTTGTCAACACGTTGGGTGATTCTGTGATGAGGGTTTCACTATTTCTCAGGTCTATCTGGCATCTATACCTCTAAGAATACTTAGAACATCTTATACCAACATGTTGGTTCATGTAGCAGTTAATACAGTATCTTTCTTATTAATTCACTGAGTTCAGTTTTACAAGCACCAGAATTTCACTCTATATGGCTGTTAGTATTACAAAGTTATTAATTCTTAATACTTTCACAATAGCGCCCTACAGTTATGCCAACCTGTCATGCATTTTCTGCCACAGATTGCAGAGAATAGGGCAAAACTCATTTTCAGTACATCGTAACTGTATGTGTCTCTTGCTCAAAGGTATCTTTTAACAGTTAGCTGTGTTAAGAACCGTTCTGTCCTACAAGACCTATACTCATACCCATACAAATTGAGTAGCCTAAGTAACATGAATAAGGAAGTTGACTTAGGGACAGTGTATCTCCATGTATCTCCATGTGTCTATCATGCTGAACTGCTTCTGGACTCCATTAGCATTAACTTTGTATGTTTGAATTCTTCTCTTAGGCTAGATAGAGGTAGCTCATTTGCAAACATGAGTTAATCATTCACCAATAAATAAATACTGTACTGTAAAATAAGAGTACAAGAGTATATAGCATCTCCAAAGAAAAAAAACAACACTTTCAGGCTCTATTGTAATGTCTTTTATTGTACAAAATACTTTTCATCTTTTTTTTTTTTCAGAATTAATACAGTACACTGAGGGACAATTGAGCTCTACAGAAATGTGAAATGTGTATTAAACATGCTTTGAAATCACTGTGTTAGTAGCGGGGTTGGTGTATTGTTAGGGTCATGCTGTCAATCTTTTGCCCAAAAGTCACAGGATGCAAGTATATTTTAGTCGGACTAATATGTTTTCCTGACTTTCTGACAAAATGTTAAAAAGATGGGAAATGGATTCGTGAAAGTAAACCCTAGGACCAAGGCACTCTAAACTGGATTTTGATGCGTCCCCATGTGACGTGCTTTGACATCACATCAGGGAATTCTTTCTTGACTCCTCAAAGCTCAAGGACAGAGTAACTGTTCCGCTTCCAAAGCTCACCCTTGGCCTGTGGATCCTCTGCTGCCCTGAAGTAGAGTCACAGTCATTGCCATTGGTCTTGAGGCTGATGGACGAAGAGGGAGTTGAGGCAGAAGATCCACCAGTGCTGCTGGACTTTTTCCTTGAAGCTGTGCCATGTTTTAGGGTAGCCTTGGCAGCCACTTTGAATGCATGGGCTGCGGTGCTGCATCGGACTTCTTCTATAGTGTTCCTTGAGGGTTTGAAGAGGATGATGTAGACCTTGTTGAAGAAGATACAGGCCAGCAGCCCAAAGCTGGATGCCAGAATAGCAATGACCTCCACAGCGGATACAAACTTGCCATAAGTACTGAAGTAAGCAGGAATGAAGGAGATCCAAACGATAAAGAATATGAGCATACTGAAAGTGATGAACTTGGCTTCTGTGAAGTTCTCTGGCAGTTTCCGTGATTTGAACGCAAAGAAGAAACATATGGCTGCCAGGAGGCATGTGTAGCCAATCAGAAACCCGAGAGCCATCACTGAGCCCTCATTGCAGGTAATAAAAATGATCTCATCGATGTCGTGATTCCTGTAGCTGGCAGGAGGGGCGTTGTAAAGCCAGACCACGCATATCATCACTTGGACAAATGTGCACAGAAACACCAACAGAAACTGCAGGTTTAACCCCCACCATTTGCGATGGAGACTGGTGGGGATCTTGGCTTCAAATACTAAAAGCACCCTGTTAGTTTTAACCAAGATGCAGGAGATACAGAGAACAAAGCTTATCCCAAAGGCAGGTTGGCGTAAACGGCAGGTCCAGTCCTGCGGCTCACCGATGAAGATGAGAGAGCTGGAGAAGCAGCAGATGAGTGAGAACAGCAGGACGTAGGACAGTTCTCGGTTTGTGGCCTTTACTATTGGGGTGTTGCGAAATCTGACAAATACTCCCATCACAAAGGCTGTCAAGACAACGCCCAGTACTGCAAATATAGCCAAAGCTATCCCAAAGGGCTCTGTCCAGGAGAGAAACTCAATTTCTTTCAGGAAGCAGAATGTGTGGTTCCCATTAGACCAGGAGTTATTTGGGCACTTGGTGCAAACACTGGCATCTGTATACAAAAAGACAAAATACAAAATCACAAAAAAGAATACAAAAATCAGCTTTAAAATTGTATCATTAGCAAGGTGTAACATTAATATTACAGTAGACATGAGCTTGTGAACATTTCATGTCTCGTACCTTTATGATTACTGTATTCTCCGTCTGAGCACTCGGTGCATTCGAAGCAGCATGTGGGCATACTATCGATGATCCCCTTTCTTGTGCCAGGTTCACAGTCCTCACTGCAATTAGAAAATGGCACCTGTAGGATATAGAGCAGAGGGAAAAGTCTGATGAGAAAGAGCAGCGAATAAAATTATAATGGAATTGAGAATGTTTAAATGTAACACGTTTTTTCTATGAAATTAATAGAAAATGATCAAAAGAACTGTGATAATGCACATTTGCACTGTCTCCTGCAGCCCCTATGAATTGTTTTCTCTCAGCCTGTTTTTATTACTTACTAGGAAATCAAGCACAGAGAATGAAAACAAAGACCAAATGAAAGCATGAAGCGGATTACGTTTGTTGTGGTTTCCTTTTTGCAAGCATGTATCTTCCAAACTAAAAACAAAGAATGCATTCATCAGAAGATCCGACACTTAAGTACCTCAGAACTGTATCCGTTCCACAGAATCTTTGTCTTGTCAATGAACAGTTTGGCTCCTCTCTTTGCATGCATGTTGTAGTGTCCGACCTCCTCAAACACCACAGAGGCATACTCAGTAGACCTGTGCCAATTTATAATGGTGTAGTTCCCCGCCAAGTCAGCATTCTCATCAAAGTGGACCTTTTCCCCGATACTGTTGGTGTAGTTCAAATGTCTGAGCTGCTTCAGGACCTGTGAAGCAGAACCACACGTTTGGTTAAACCATGGATTGGTAAATTGATTATGTATTTAATTGCTTTGATTGTGTGGCTGGACATAAAACAGTTAAATACATTCTTGAATTCATCAGTTGTTTGTGTGCCACACTTTACCTGCCATGCTTCCATTTTCTTTAAATCTGCGCATGAATTGTTAGCAAAAAGACCGCGTCCAGGTGTGCAAGTGAGTATGTCCTGCAGGGCCTGTGCAATTGAATAAACTGCAACATACACATTATAGGAGATACGAAGGTGCGTATAGTCCAAATACGGAGTCTCGACACTCATGATGTCTTCCTCACCGGTACACAGAGGTCTGGAGCTAGTGCTGCCGTTCTCACTGTCTTGGAGTCTCAGGCTGTCTTCCAGATAACAGTTGAAGGTTTCTTCCCAAAACTCCCTGACAAATTCATTATGACTGTATTTCATTGGCTGGACCTGCTGTAAGAACTCCTTGAAGCCAGGTATATGCCCTGCCCTTAGAGCAAAGCCGATAGTCCCGGCCACAACATCGAGATATTCCGGTTTGGCTATGAGGGAGGAGCTGGCCCAGGCTTCACTCGCTAGCCAGATACGGTCAGTGATGTTTCGCCTGGCCATCTCTTTGATCAGGGGCTCAACATCAGGGCCGCTGGCAAAAACTACAATTACTTTAGCTGTGGAGTTCTCAATCCTGTCGACCAGGCCTTGGATTTCGTGATCTTCAAAGTACTGAGAAATAAGTTCATTTAGATGAATGCAAATGTCTCGCTCTTCCATCTCTTTCTCAAACTTTTCAATCCCCGGGCGTCCATAATCGTCATCAGAGGCCACTGCAATGACCCAGTTCCACTGGAAGTGCTCAATGATGTCTACCATGGCTGTGGCCTGGTACTCGTCTGTGGGAATGGTTCTCATGAAGGACTTGTACTGGTTCTTGTTACTCAGTAGGCGACTGGAGGAGGCATAGCTGATCTGAAACAGGAAAGATTTCAGGTAATCCTTAAAGTGTATTTGTGTCCTGTGCACAGCTGTGTATTACCTGTAAGGTGCTGATGATCTGAGGAATAAACTATATCACTTCTCCCTGTGGCTGACTACTTATTTTATTATAACTTCTTTATTTTAATGTTTAAAAAGTAAAATACATGAGCAAGGTTCATGTTTCACACCTGCTTCATCAAGTTTGCTCTCGTACAGTAACACAGTTATTGAAGAGTGTATTGATTACCCACATAACATACAGCAGGTAACAGGTAATAAGAGCTGAATCTTTATGTAAGGTCATCCATGTGTGCTTTGCTATGGGTTATGGCTTAACGCTATGACAGAGGTGGGATATTGATGTGGTATTGATACAGTCGCTGTTCAGTGTCTCACCTGAGGAATATAAAAGAGACCCAGCAAATTTGCAACCGCTGTGGAGACTGCAGATCCAGACGCTCCCACTACTGCGATAGTTGATGGGATGTGATCAGTACAGTTACAAAATTCATCTAAATTAAGGGAGTCAATCTTATTTTGGGCCACAAAACTAAGCGTAGCCTCGAGGGCCTTTGACACCGTGTTGCATGTGTCAAAGATCCTGTAGCCAAGTGTGATGTTGGGCAGGAGGGAACTGCTGTTGTTAATCTCATCAATTGCAAAAATCATGGCCTGGAGCCAGCGGAATCCACGGAAATTGTATCTGCAAGAGCAAGATGACATGGATTCAGATGAGTTGATCGCAGTTTTAATAATTTATTTATTTATTTATTCAAATTGCATGCTTGCTTGTTTGCCTGCATATAAACCAATCACAGACATTACCTGACACACTGTGTGGATTCTGGCCGAGCTGCCAGATCTTGGTCTTTGGATGCGACGCCAAAGTGTATTGGGAAAAGACCTCCGAGCAGAATATCACCTGTCTTCTGTGCTCTCTGATGGGGCCCATACGTCGAAATGACATAACTGGACCCCAAGAGCATCAGATAATACAGAGCAATTCTCATCTTTTTTCTCTCTCTCAGGTTCTCTACAAATCCTCAGCGTGAAGATATTCTCAATCTTGTCTCCTCCCATGAATCTGCCTGCTGTGCTGTTTTGTCTTATTCATGTTTGCAATGATGGGAATGACTGCAGGAAGATTAAAAAAACAAAACAAAACAGATGTTATGTGCTTGTTTCAATGTATCATCATATGTGTTACAGTCCTACACCTCAAGTATTCAGTATTTATATGGTTTTAGCTAACAATGACCAACACAGTTCAAAAGTATTTAATATTCTTGATAATTTAACAAGATATCAGAGAAATGAAATTACAAAATATTGATTGTATTTTACTGAAGCAATATGCAAGGCTACAATGCAATAACCTCCAACTACTTAGCTCACTTTCCCATATATACTGGGACAGAGAGTGAGAGTGGTGTAAGAAGTTGTTGTTGCCAACATGACCTAAGGCTATTATATAAAGCAGGATTACTCAGTTGGACAAATAACTTTTTTTTTTTTATGAAATTACTTCTCAAGTGTTGTTCATAATGTGAGGTGATCGTATGAGATTGCAACAAGACATCCAAAAGACCCAGAGTCCAACCTCACTAACAGAGTATTCATGCTATCTGAACTGAAATGGGCTCAGGATTTACATGAGCCAAGAGTGGAGTCACACTCTAATGACCCTCCTTCCTGCAAATGCTCGGTCTCATGCTGTGGTCAGTGAACCCCGTCACCATGGAGAAATGTGATAGCAGCCCTGCTGCATCTGGCTAATAACCCCAGAAAAATGCTGGGGCAGAGCTGTGCTAATGAAGTAAGGCCTGCCAGACCACTCCTTACCAGATTAAGTATTGTACATCAGTTCTAGGCGTTGCCTCTTATAATTTCATTTAATTTCCCATTTCTGTTGTTTGCGATGGAAAACTTATGTCACATTAATATATCAATTGTAGAAGGGGTCCTCATTAACAAAAGCAAATGCTCTTAACATTTTCACATTAGTTTCCAATTTACCCGGGCTAGATTAATTACTCTCTTTGTAAATTTCCAATTAAAAGTAAAGCAGAAATAAAATCAACTAACACAATTCTTACACCAATCCACTGCTTACAAATGCAGATATAAAAAAAGTTTAAAGCCACTGTCATAATTCAAGCCAATAGAATAAGATATCAACTCAAAATGTATTTTTAAGAACATTATTTGAAAGACAAACACAAGCAAAGCAAAATAATTTACTTCAAATTGTAGTAAGAGAAATCAGCATACTGAAGTTATTAACAGTAATATTATCATCTGACGCAATATTATACAGTGTCACAAAGCAAAATAGTTAAAGGATCAAATATGGCAAATAACACATAAAGGATCAAACTTACCACCTGAATTCTTGGAAGTTATTTAAAAACACATCTATAGCTTGAAAAAGCTGATCTGCGTCTATGTGCTGTTTTTAAGATCTTTTCCCAACAAATCCAGTGTGTTCAATGAATTCCCGGACAGTGGCATTAGCTTCTGAACCTATTTTGCCAGATGAATCATTAACAGAGAGAGGGGTAGTCCATTTCCTTCAGCTAATTAAGTCAAATCACAGCTCACTCCTCCTGAACCAAAGCCTTCAGAACCAAAGCGGCATTAGAAATGGTTGGAAAGATTACTTTCAAACTGTATTTTATTTCAGACTTACTGATTATCTGCTATTACCACAGAATTACCACAATACAATAATACAAATGAATTACTTTCAGTTACTTTCAATTTACTTTGCTTCTATAGAATCTATGAAAAAAGATTTCAAGTTGTGTAACAGGATGCTTGTGTCTGTAATATTACAAACACAGCAATCATTTCTTCTTGAAGCATGTATCTGAGTAATCCAACAAGTAATCAACCTTTTTTTTTTTTCAAAAATACTTCTAATATGATTATTTTGTAAGAGAGTCCAGTTGATATTGTTTGTAATCGCATCACTGTACTCTTTTTACAAGTAATCCATTACTCACAAACCCTGGGAAGAGACTCCTTTCAATTTAAAGCCCCTGGATTTTAAACAAATTTCAAATTAAGTCCAAAAAGTCACAGTGCATAACATAACCATGTAATTTTATCAATGAAAAATTAAACATGTAGACTTGTTTCTAACTGATAGCCATCTACACAGCACATTTGCTCTACATTATTCTGCGTCTGCATGAACTTGGCATCCAATGATCAGTTTTGCAGGTTGGCTTCATCTCTCATTGCATTTAGCCAGCTAAGCTACAATTAATGCTGTGAACCCCCTGGAAGCAATGGATTGCACCATTACGCTCTTCAAACACTTTGTTTTCTCCTTACGCTCTAATGCTCAAGTCTTCAATTTGTTGCTGGGCAGATGTTTCCATTCAAAACAATTACAGTTTACAACATGTTGACTTGCTATAGGCCTCTCTGCTCCGTCACGAGCCTGGCAGTTCCTAAAAGGTTTTTGCAGTTTCCATAACCTGCAGTGAGGGTGGCTGCCAAGCTGAGAATACTGACCTCAGGTGGTGGACGCAGCCAGTAAAGGAAACTATTATGCTTTACCATCAAGCACAAATGATCACAATCAATAGCAGGATTAGGTGTCGATATGAAACATTACTAAAGGGAATTCTCAGATATTACAGTGGCCATATCTTCATTCTTTACCAGGTTATTGTAGTTCATTTAAACTAAAACTAAATCAAGACATATTGAAAACAGTTTATATGCTGTAGTTGAGGTTAAGGGCCTCATCTGTGGATAGGGGAGAGAGACTTCTTCAGCCAAGAGAGAAGGAGGAGGAGGAGTTGGAGGATGAAGACAGAGGAGAACAGTGTCCAGGGATTAAAAATGGAGGATTGGATTTTAGGTTAGTAAGTCTAGGAACACAAAGCAAAAAAGTGGGTTGCCATGCAAATACTTTTTAGAGCTCACTGTGCTGTGATGGGGAGTATTGAGTGTAATTAAGTGAAAAGTAGACTAACAATACTCATAGTATTAATCTCCCCCACTGTCTTCTAGTCTTAGGTTAGGTTGTTTTTTGTCTTTTGTCTTTGAGATGAAATTGATGTTGTAAACCTATTTCTCCTTTTTAGCACAAGGTGGCGTGAGAGGGTGTCACAATCACACAACAAAGAAGTCACATTTCATATAAACAGACACTCCTGCACACTGCCTTTTCTTGGCATGTATTTTTTTAATGAATTATTAATTTATTAAAGTGTAGCCAGGCAAGAGCAATGTATATATTTATATTTGTGTTATATGAGGTGGCAGATAATGGTGTCAGTACACAGCTTAGTTTGTTTTCTTTTAATCATATCACAATAAAAAATCACTAATTACATACTAATCTTATTATCACATAGTCTTACTACCAGGTGAAAGTTGTGTTTTAACAGTGACATTGTTAATCAATTCCTAACATTTCTTATTAAAGAGTACATCTATAAATCATAAATGATGAATGAGATTGTTTTCTTTGTTTCACTCTGAAAATTCATATAGGCTTTATTTGCCAAAGGTTACCAACAATTTCAAGGTACTGAAAACCTAAAACAAGACTTGGGAGTCTGCTGTGTGGAATATAAGCAATGTTAGACTTACAGGCCTCTGTCTTATCATCCACTCACATAACTGAAGAAACAGTCGAATTAAATGTCTCAACTATTTTATATAATGTATATGTGATTGTTTCAGATCCCGGTGGAGTTCTCCAATAAATCATTCTGATCCTCTCTTTTCCAGAAATGGCACATACGTCTGAAATGTAACATAACATGTAAAAAATGTCCCGCGTACCTGAAGCTGTGCCTGTTAACAGAAGAGTTCACAGTGAATGGGTTTATCCCCACAAATAGTCAAGTCTGGGACCAGATCAAAATACAGCCACACACACTGCAGCTTACAGCCGAAAAGGTAAGGATGCCTTGCTTACAATTATGAGTAACCATGCTATCATGATACCATGATACCCATAATGCATACAATTTAGACAACTTGTTGATTGGTATATAAAGCACATGAGAAGTTTAGTTCCAAATCTATATGTCACCTTAAAATAAAAAGATATTACCTTATTGTTTATTTAGTCTATCAATAATGTTAAAATGAAAGATAACCACATCCTTTAATGTCATATTATTTTGTAAACAAAGGTATCTGATTGATGGTACTTTAACAATATGCATTCCTTCATAATGTGTAAATGAATGCCATTTACAGTACATGAATTCTACTGTGATAAGGCTAATTTAGTGTGTTGTAGCTTATTGACTGTGACATGAAAGGTGATCTTGCTTATTTCTTAATTGGTAGACTTACGACTACTATATGTTCAATTTCACAGCACATAATGTAGGCTATAGTCATATTGTGAATATTCGATTAGTCTTTCTTGTATGTCACTCAAGTTTTGTAATATATGTAATAATTATGACTGGGTAAGAGCAATGTGGAATGATCTCAAATTTTCAAATATGTGTGTCAGAGGCATATGCCTAAATTGTATAGGTAAATACTGTAGTGTAGTGTAGAATATGATAACCTGCAGGGAGTTTATATTTTTACATATAGGCTACTGTAGCTTTCAATCTATCAAAATGTGCAAAAGGAAAAGTTCACCATGGGTTAGGGTTAGATAAACGAAATGCATTGTTTCAGAGTAATTCAAGCATTTTTTTTTCTCTATTTCAATATCTAATTTGACACCCAAATTCTGCTAAATTCTGTCAGTCATGAGTCGAGATATAAAGACAACATGGGTGTGTTCTGCATAAGCAGTGTTTGATTAGGCGTCAGGCTCCCATTTTCCTGTTGGTTTTGTGTCTTCTGTCAAACTTTCTGGATAGTAGCCTACCTAGTGGGAAACCAGTCACATGACCTATAAAACTTGAAGGTGTAACCAGATGGTTACCATCGTTACTATGGAATTTGCACAGGTATTTCTCCAGCTTTTTTCCTGCCGTTCTCCTCGGTCATGAGTCATGAGGTGGGTCAGTAGATTACAGTTACTCGCGCGCATGGGCGCCTAACTTTGTGTGTGTGTGTGTGTGTGTGTGTGTGTGTGTGGGGGGGGGGTCACATAACTTTTGCCTTTCACCTGTGGTCGTTACACAGTTAAGGTCTTCAGAGAAACACACCTGTGCTGTTTTTTTTTTTACTTTTCTTTGCTCACAAATGTCGTTTCATGGTTCATGGGGGTGCAGCAATCCAAATGCAACTAGTAAATGCAGACAGAGCAGATATTTTACTTAGTCTTTAATTAAATATTTAATTAAATATTAGATTGAACAGATTGAGAGATTGAAGATTAAATATTCGATTTTTACTAAATTTTGACTTTTAAAAAGGGGCGAAAAGTGGAGGGGAAAAAGACAATTTTGCCCCTCCTAATTTCCAAGTGGAGGGGCATCTGCCTAACTTGCCTAATGGTGTAGGCGCCAGTGCTCGCGCGTACATAGGCCTACATACACTCACCCATGCTATGCTATGCTAATCCACCTCTACATCATTCACACATACACAGACACACACAGACACACACACAGAGACACACACACAATACATTTTTTAACACAATTAATTTTATTTGACCAATTTTCAATGGTGATTTTGCTGTCCATTGTCACTGGCCCATTTTAGCTGAACAAGTGGCCCATTTTACCTGATCAGAGAGGAGTTGTCTTGGAAGGGGACATCTGACACTTAAATAGCTCTAGCACTTAAACATTTATTTTTTGTAATATATTTTCCACATAGAATGATAGAGGAGACCTACCTATAAAGAAAAAACACATTAAGATGTGTGAATAAGTATTTTGATGGTGTTCTACACAATTTACCAAAAAGTGGCCCACTTTACCTGACTTCACCCTATTTATTAATTGTTTAAACTTTATTTTCGGCTTTATGGCGGGATAAATAGCCTACTCTGTGTGAAGACGACTAGATTTCCAAAAAGGGAAAAAAGACCAAAAATGTCCAAACAGCTGTTCTGAAGCCAAACGATTGCACTGAGCCAATGTTTACCTCATTATCTCCCAGCGTTACATTTTCCGCACTTGTTCCACACTGTCAGTCTGCCACACAGTCGCTACAGTATGCCGACACCTTCAAATGCTGTCGGAAAAATGAAATGTCAGAAAGTCGAATTGAGCTATTCACTCAAGTTAAACACGTATAGTCATAAGACTACTCAAGTTACCTGCATGTAGTCATATAGGAGGATCAGATCACAGGACCTACATGACCATGCAATAACCACAACAGTGATATCTTAATCTTGATTGTTGTAGTCTCTCTTTTGTTACTTTTGGAGTGACATTTAGGTTTAGTTGAATGCAATTACAAACTGTAGGCCTAATGTGTGCAAACCATTGACGATTGGGACACTTTCTGAGTTTCTAGCACTGACAACCAACATTGGGTTAATTGTTTTAGGGGAGACTTTTTGTGTGAAGAAATCTGCACTGACTCCTACTTCAAATGAAACATTATAACCATATGTCTCAGTCTTGTGTCCATCCTCCAGTACACCATGTTCCTAAAAGTGATCCTGTCAATGAACATATGACGTCTGGATTTCAGGATGTCTGGAGCAAAGATACTGCTGTTCCTACAGAGTCTGTCTCGGAGAAAACCTCTGGAGCCAGACGGGGAAGTGTCCAACTTTCGGCGGTGTTTGACCACCCTCGACCTGGTAGCTCTGGGGGTCGGCAGCACGCTGGGAGCCGGCGTGTACGTGCTGTCAGGAGAAGTGGCCAGAACCATGGCTGGGCCGAGCATCATTATCTCTTTCCTGGTCGCAGCAGTAGCTTCCGTCTTTGCAGGACTGTGCTATGCTGAATTTGGAGCTCGTGTTCCCAAGACTGGCTCTGCCTATCTCTACAGCTATGTGACCGTGGGAGAGATATGGGCCTTTATCACTGGCTGGAACTTGCTGCTGTCTTACGTCATAGGTAAGGAAAATGCCAATCTGAATGCAAATTGATTGTTTTAGTGTCATCTTGTAATTGATTTCTATAGATCCAAATCCTGCCTCAGAACAATGACTTCTGAACAGGCTGCCAAGAATATTGCTGTACAACATGTACAACTGTTTTACAAGAGCCACAACGCAACCACAACCCAGTCCTATAGGTTTGCACACTACAACTTCTGCTGAACCACTCTTCTCTGTAGTAGGTGTGACCAAGTCAACTTTGCTCAAGTCCCAAGTCAGAGGCACAAGTCTCAAGTCAATTCTCAAAAATGTAGTCTAAATGTAGAATACTAAGTCAAGTCAGAGCAAATCAAGAGTCCAGTATCAATTTAAAATCTTAATAAAAAAAAGCAAAATATCTTTTGAATGCAATATTGTTTTAATAGTACAAAACCTTGGTAAGTGCATCATGTGTTTGATTTCTAATAGTAATTGTGGAAGAAAAATGAACATACATGTATTAACAGCTGAACTGGGGTCCCCTCAGGGAATGTAAGGTTTCATGATGAATGGTCACCTCACTGTAACCCTTGTGCCATAACTTACTAGGCCAGAGGTCTCTTGTCACAAGTGGCTCCTGGATGTCCCAGACTGTCTGTAGATTCTCTAAACTAAGACATAACACATGTTGCTGTAACTCTTTTCTGTGACCTGTTCCCATGTCAGCACATTCTGTGTGTCCTTGGAAGATACATAAAGACCAGTTCAAATCTATTCTCCTTTGAAGAAGTGTATGTAGCCTCCCGCTGTGTCCATCTCTTCCTCTTTAAAGACTCCTTTCAATAAATATATACTCAAGTAAGACGAACCTCTGACTCCAGAACTTTTTCCTCACCAGTAATAATTTATAATCAGTTTCAAATTCTGAAAACAGAATTCATTCAGAAGTCATTTACACAAACACAAGATCTTTTGTCAAGACTTTAGAAACCTTTTCAAATCATCAAAGGTCAAGTCAAAGTCAAGTCCCAAGTCACCAGAACCCAAGTCAAATCAAGTCTCAAATTTTCTCTTCATGCATCAAGTCAAGTCTCAAGCAATTAAAATTGTGTCTCGAGTCTGACTCGAGTCCAAGTCATGTGACTCGAGTTCCCACCTCTAGTCACCTCCCATCTAGATTACTACAACTTTTTGGTCCTTGCACTCCTAATTGCTGGTGATTCTTCTGTTACCCTTGTTGTAAGTCTCTGTGGATCTACCATGCTGGATCTCCTGCTTGCTCTCTCTCTCTTTTCAGGGACGTCCAGTGTAGCCAGAGCGTGGAGTGGAACCTTTGATGAACTCCTTGGAAACGTCATTGCCAACTCTCTGGGCAAACAGGCTGCAATGGACTTTCCTGGATTAGCTCCCTACCCAGACATCTTTGCAGCTGGCCTCATAATGCTGTTGGCAGGCAAGTTCTGCAATATTTGTGTGTTTATCCAAATGTCACAGTTCCCAGCTGACTTGTTTACCAAATAGAAATCATTAGTAAAAATGCATAAAAAGTAAGAGAATTAGCATAAATGATGTGGAAATATATTCCATTGAATGTTCACATTTCTGGAATACTTTTGTTGATACATGTCTAAAATGATACCATTTATGCTGTCCATTTGAAGTACAGAGCTTTGTCAGAACGTGCATTACTTTTCCTTGTTTTTTTTAAATGCTCGGGTCTTTGATAGATAAGGTTGTACTGTATTCACGTTCTCATGATCTGACTACAGTACATCCTCTGTGTTTTCTTTCTAGGGATTCTTGCATTTGGCGTTAAAGAGTCTGCCATTATAAATAAGGTTTTCACAGTAGTAAATATCCTGGTGTTGCTGTTTGTTATCGTCTCTGGCTTCATAAAGGGCGACATCAACAACTGGTATATTAGTGGAGATACTATCCTAAAGGCATATGAGTATGGACTCTCCTTCTTTTATAACATGCTTCCACACCATTCACACAATGTAACATAATCACGTGTCAAATTCAATAGTGGTATTGCTGCTATGCTATGCTATGTGTTTAATAACAGTATGGATCAATGCATGTACCAAACTGCCACTTTTAATAGCATTTCTGATTTTGCTGGTTAAAAATACCTAATTATCACTCAATATTGATTGGCCATTCAACTACATGTTTATTCTTTTCAGAAACCAGTCATCAACAAATAAAACTACAAATTATGGCAGTGGTGGATTCTTCCCTTTTGGCTTTGAGGGAACATTAGCAGCAGCAGCAACTTGTTTTTACGCTTTTGTTGGATTTGACTGCATTGCCACAACAGGTAAGTTAAATGAGGTCGTTCCTCACCATGGCATTTTTCTTGTAGCTGTAACTCTTGAAACCCAAAGCAGGTGACAACATAAGAATGATCATTTGCAGAAAGAGAGGGCAAAGTAAAAGAATCAGAATCACTTTAACTGCCTGGTGCATAAACACAGAGTAGAAATTTGTCTTTGAGTTTGTGCAGATAACATCAATAACAAAAAATAAGCAGACATATACATACATCATGTGCATAATGAGAGACAAGAGATTTTACACAATATACTATACAATATACTGTATATACATTTTTAGAATATGCAACAATTGAATTTACTCTGATACATTGCAAGACTAAAAGAGCATATAGGGCATATAGTGGAATATGAAACACAATACAAGAGCGTAGTATGATCTAAAACCTGTTTTCTCTTAGGAGAGGAGGTTCAGAACCCTCAGAAGTCGATCCCACTGGGAATCGTGGCCTCCCTCCTCATCTGCTTCCTGGCTTACTTCGGTGTGTCTGCAGCCCTGACTCTTATGATGCCGTACTATCTGCTCAGTGTCCACAGTCCGCTGCCTGTGGCTTTTTCATACATCGGCTGGGGCCCTGCAAAGTATGCTGTGGCTGTGGGATCCCTCTGTGCACTGTCAACAAGGTATGAAATAATGGCCGACATTTACAAAACCCAACTCGACTTCCCAGTAAAACTTAACATGAACTCCGGTATTTAGACAGTAGTTTTACAGCAAGAACACCAAATGAAAGCTGACAGTCGGAGTGAATCAGTATTCAAGAAAGCCATGTAGCTGTTCTGAATCTCTTTTTTTATGCATTTATGACTGCTTGTCACGGGAGACCAAACATGGTTAAACATAATATATTCTGAATAAATGAACCAGCATAACATTTACAAAGATGAGGCATGATGTGAAATCAGTATGCATGTTAGGTGTCACCACCTTTGCCCGCTTCTCCAATAACCTTCGGCACATGACCGTTACACATAGGTTTTGCTCAAGTGATGTAGTTTCACCATAATTTCAACAGAGGATGTCCCTTTGCAAAGTCATGTTTTCTTTCACAACGAAGCCTCGTGTACAATGGAGCACACTGCACAAAAGTGTTTACAATGAAGAATACTACACATTACAGGAAATATATTTAATTGAAAATGGAAGACATTAAGAAAGACATTAAGGAAGACAAGAAAAGAAAACAGCAACATTTCTCATAAAACAGGTGCATTCCCCTGGCCATCCAACTGACCTAAACTGTGCCTGAATCTAATTAGGTAGTTCCCTGTAGTTTAATATGAGGCAGTCTAATACTACAGCTACTACTACTACTACTAATTTTCCACATTATTTTCATAAAATAAGATATTCAATTTTCAATTTCTAGGGTAGTTAATCTGTATCACTTTTAAACAATAGCTTGTCATCAGTACAAATGCCCATTTATCCTTCTTTCACAGGTACATATATGGAGATCACTGCATCAGTACTGTAGAATCTAGATAAACACCAAATTGCTGTTGATGCAGTCATAAGATGAAGTGTATTGATGAGAGCTTTTTCCCACAGCCTACTAGGAGCAATGTTCCCGATGCCGCGTGTTCTCTTTGCCATGGCCAGGGACGGGCTTCTCTTCCAACCGCTCAGCAAAATGAGTGAGAGACAAAGTCCTGTCATAGCTACACTGGCTTCAGGGGTTGTAGCAGGTAAAACAATATGAATCACAATGTTACGTTTTCCCTGTTTTTTTGTAGCAGTGGTGGTTACTCCTTGTTTTGGTTGTGCCATCCCTGTTTTGACCTTGGGAGCTGGTTCTTGTGTTGGTTGCTAAAACTGTTCAGACACACTTCATATGATAAAAGAACAAACACTGGTTTATTTTGGGGTGGCAAAATGTGACAGAATATGTAATGTGTTTTTCTATTTAAAGCTGCACAAGGCAAGATTTTTATGTATTTATGTCTTATTAGCCTAAATTATGAAATGGGGCTGCAACAGAAAGTGTCCCATCGCCCCTAATTGAGATGGTGTACATTCGCCGTAAAGAACAAAGACTGCCAACTGTCATTCACAATGAAAGATTTTTCTCAGATGTGATAATTTTCTCTGGGACGGCATTCAGATGAACAAAATCACACATTCACCTTAAGAGGAAGAAATTAAGGTCCAAAGAGAGTGCAGCTCACTGGCGTCTCGCTACATGATGATTGAAACCCTTAAAATTCAAACAGTTACCTCTCACTGTTATTTGGGGCTGCCAATATGTGATATTGCAGAATGCAGCTTTAAAGGATAAGGCTGGTGTTTTTTAATGCATTGCTTACCGTCAACAAATCCTATGAAAATAACAAAATCAGCAATGATTTTGTTTTGCCAGCAAATTTCGTCCATGTAGCCGGTGCCCAATGAAGCCATGTCCCAGCAGCCATAGAACTCCATTGTATTAAATGGATTAAAAACACGTCAAAGAGCCATGCCGTTGCTCTGGGCAACATATTTCATCATCACGATGCACCGGGCCAGCCGACTTTTTCCTGGAAACACGTTTGCGATCTCAGGAAAGTAGTTCCGTAGCACTGAAAATAGTCCCCGGCGTAATGAAGAATTTGTTCCCATTTGATTTGGTAATAACTACAACAGCCTGACTTTTCATGGTAACAGTTAGCGATTTTTAAAATTGAAACTATGTCTTTGTGAGCTGTATTTCAAGGTTTTTATCTTACAATTGGAGCCAATGACTTCCGGGTTGACGGCTAAAAACGGTACGTGGGAAGTCAGAAAGTAACGGGAGTAGAGCAAACGCATTGTTGATTTTGTTATTTTCATAGGATTTGTTGACGGTAAGCAATGCATTAAAAAACACCGGCCTTATCCTTTAACCTTTTTCTTTAGCAGCAGTGGTCAAATTCTTGCTTTGTAAACCACTGCTTAATGAATGCAGGTGAAACCCAGGTGACTTAATCTAGTGTGGTTTATTAAACTGATTTTAAAAGGAAATGAGTTATGGTGTGTGCATGTCTTTGCAGCTATCATGGCGTTATTGTTTGACCTGAAGGCATTGGTTGACATGATGTCAATTGGAACACTCTTTGCCTATACACTTGTTGCAATATGTATTCTCATATTAAGGTATGGTTCATCATAAATACTTTCAATAATGGAAATATTTATGTGGCATTATCATTCCAAAAATCAAATCTAAAAATGAAATTATATTGATCTGAAACAGGAAAATCACCCCTCCCGCCCATTCTGAGTACATAGCATCTATATCCGCTTCATATAGAAATGAATAAATCTGTAGGAATCTAATGTTTAGGCACTTTTTATTAATATTTTCTCACTTTTCTAGGTACCAAGAGGATCTCAGCAAGGATTCAAGTTACAGCAAACCAGAATCATTCACGATGTATGGAGTTATGTCTCCTCCTTCACAAGCCACTGCTCGAACATCAAAAAATGTGTCAGTTTTCACAGTTGTCATGAGTAAGTGACCTTCTTAACATCTTCCAACAATCTTAGTCTGCATACAGATGAAATCCACACCTAAATTGAAACTGTTAACCGTAATTCTGTGCTCCCTCCAGTGTTTTTAGCTGTCATTCTGAGCCTCCTCATAAGTCAGGCTACAGACTCCCTGCTGGTCCTGGAGTGGTGGAGTCTTCTGTGTGTCATTGTGATTGTACTGATGCTGATCCTCGTTACAATAATCATCTGGAGACAGCCACAGAGTACAGCCAAAGCTGCTTTCATGGTATGCCTTTGAGACATCTACCCAAAGTGCTGGTTTCTTGGGGGCAAATTATGACCTTGCGTACAAATCATTGTTACAGTATGTGAATGAAAAACATGATGTAAATATGATCGTTGCAGCACTTACATGCCCTCACTGCGCCTTTGTACTTAACTTTACTGCCATACAAGGTACAAACATTTTGTCATGTTCTTTTATTTGTACAGGTCCCTTTTGTACCTGTGCTTCCCATTTTCAGCACATTTGTCAATATCTATCTAATGGTTCAACTTGGATCAGACACATGGATCCGCTATGCAGTTTGGATGACAGTAGGTATGGGAGGAATATCATTATCATAAAAAACAAATTATTATAAAATACAATCAAGTATGTACAAACTGAGCATAACAGTAAGTGATGTATGTAAGTAAGTAAGTAAATCTTTATTTATATAGCACCTTTCAAAACCGTAGTTACAAGGCGCTGTACAAGAGAGAAAGCATAGAACAAAAGCTAAATAAAAGAGTAAAATATACACAAATAACTAAAAGTATACATGCACATTTACAAAGATGTAACTTTCCTTCAAACAGGTTTACTCATCTACTTTTGTTATGGCGTTCGACACAGTGTGCAGAAACAAAGGCTTCAAAATGCACACGATCAAGTCAATTTTCAATGCATCGGTACGAATATGGAGCAAAACTTTGAGCATGGCCACGAGATGTGACATGCTGCAATTTACTGAAACCTTGTTGAGAGTAATTATGTAACATGCATAAATCCCACCCAGCTTTCCGTGAAATTGATTCTCCAAGAACGATTTTTGTAATGGTGATTCATTTGATATTTAGATGTATTTTTTGTTTTAATGTGAATTCCTAAAACGATGTATTCAGTGAATAGCATGTGAATACATAAATCTTACTAACTTGATAAGACATTTTCCTAACAACTTTATACCATACTAGTTTTAATTTTGACCAGTTCAAGTATCCATATGTAATCACTAAGTGGAATAATTTTCCACCCAATGACAATATTCCAAGGACAAATTCCACTTCATTAACTCTCAAACAAGTGAATTTGTGCAAGACTGCATTTGTACAAGTAATAATTGATCAATATTTGTTGGTAAAGTGCCCTTTTAAGTATGTCCTGTAGCCAGGACTGTGCCTAAATGACAAAAGATCTCATTTAGCTCATAACTTGGAGGCAGATGCTGTAAATAAATGTTGTTTTGTGATGTTTAATTAATTGTTTTGTAATCAATATGAAAAATGTATGTGTACTGTATGTGCCCAGAAATAGCTGTGTTCAGTCCTCTGTCTCTGGAGCCCTGCAAGCCTCCGCTGGCCTTCTCTCCTCTGCCTTCTGTCTCCCTTTCTACTGTCCAATGTCTAGTCAATCTGTCAAAGTCAATAAAAAATAGTGAAGATGCGTGGACCGCCTGTTCTGTTTTGTTCGTTTTTTTGTCTTTTTTATACAGAAAATAAGTGGGATATTAAAGCAAAATGGACTCAGTAAAAAAACAACCACATTTAGAATAAATATTGATTATATTGTTAGTGATAGAGATATAGAAAATGTTAAAGGCCAACATATATTTGCTAATTCCATTACACTTTCACTGCTTTAGGCTACAGGTTACCCATAACTGCAGGAATAAATGTGTGTTTTGAAGAAATGTGCAAAGACACTATAACAGTAGTGTGCAAATAAATGTATTAAAATAAAATGATTCAGTTGTTCAATTCTGTGAAGTGGATAGGAAGATGAGGAGTTCAGAAGTGGACTGCAGGTGAGAGGGTGTTCAAGCAGGACTTTGGCTCATCTCCTTCTGTTTGGCAGGTCTGTTGGAGCGGCGTCTCTGCTGTTGCAACCATGTTGTCAGCAGATTTCTTGTTCTTCCTCCGGAATATGCGAGATAGCCAGGAAAAGAAGCCACACTTCTTCTTTGGTTTTGTCAACAGGCTGTCTTTGGCACTGGAGCTCTGAGGTCCTGTAGGTTTGACCAGTTGGACGGGTGAAAGTGTTTTTTCCAGGGTCAGACAGGACAGATCCTTGGTGTCCTTTACAGTTTCAACCACAAGGCCTGGTGGATCTTTGACCTCAACCTGGATGGCTGGAGCCTGGGACTCCTGATGCAGGTTGGTTGATCCTTCCTTAAGCAGGTGGATCAGGGTGTATTCAGCAGGAGCGACAGGGAGAGCCTCCTCTGAGGTGGAGTTATTGTCAGGTCCAGCAGAGAGGACAGTGACTTTTGTTCCCTCACAACATTCAGGTTGATGCAGGACGGTGACAGAGCTTTCAGCAGCGGCCTCAATCTGTGCACAAGAGTCGACCGTTTCCCTCTTGATGATAAAAGGACGATGTTCGTCCTCCTTCTGCAAGTCCTGGAGGAGCAGCATCAGTTTAGAATCAGCTTTGACGATTAGCTCCCATTCATCAAGATGATCTTGAGTAGGGCCATAGTGTGCAGCGCAGGCAGCCATAAATGTAGAATTCACTGATGAGGAAGCATTTATGTGCTTTTCACCAAGTTCCTCCTCCTCCAGGAGGACTGAGAGGAACTGCATCAGGTGAGAATCAGTGCTGCTGACAACAGGTTCCAATTTGTCAAGCTGGTCCAGAGTCGGCCCATGCTGTGGGGAGCAGTCAACTACAAATCTAGAGAGATGTGATGAAGCGTAGAGGAGCTCTTCATCAAATCCCTCCTTCTCCAAGTCAAAGTGGGATTTGAGCAGTGGCTCCCACTCATCCAGGCAGCCCAGAGTGGATCTACAGGGTGAGCAGCAGTCAGCCACAAATCCAGATGTGTCACCTGGGGGGGCATAGAGGTATCTCTTTCCAACTGCCTCCAGGTGGTAGTCATCGTCAAAACCAAAGGGGGAGCGCTGAAGCAGCCTCAATCTCTCAATGATTTTGAAGTCATTAGTCATTTGAGCCTCATGGGATGGAGCCTCAACAAGGCGGAGCAGGTTGGACTGAGCCTCAACATGCTGAGCTGGGTGGATGGATGCTCCAGCACTATCTAACACTGTGTCCTCGGTCATGAGAGGAGACTCTTTCTCTGTGGGAGGAAGGTCTCCTTTTGTCCTTATCCAAGAGAAGTTTGCATGCTGATGAAGCTGCACTGGCTATTGGTTCCCATATATTGAGGCTCTCAAATCCACAAGCAGGTTTGGAGCCGAGACCAACAGCAGACTGAGGTGAAAGATCACAGTCAAGCTCAGCAGTCACTCCAGAGAAACTAGAGGCTTCAGCATAAAGGTATTGCTCCTTATTTAGGACTTTCGCAAACATGCAGCTGATGTTTTCATGGCAATCGTCATTAAGGGCATTGAGTTGAGCGACCAGTTGCATGGATGCTGAAAGAAATGCAATGGTAACATCTTAATGATCAAATAACCATAAGGCCAGCTGATGTAGCTTCATTCGAGGTCAACATGCTTCATCATAGCTTCATCTTATGCCTTTCATCATAGTTTTGTTTTAACAACAAATCTAACTGTGAATTTACAATGTAAATCAAATTGAGGAAGAACTAGACACAAATGCAAACGCTCATGGCCATATTGTTGCCTTTTAAACACAAGGCAGGAACTAATGAAAGCCGTCTTTGTTTAAGGAGGCAATGCTTAGACAGCGCACCCTTTGAGTCACGGCGGCTGTAGCCAATGGGAGAACAGCTAGCGCCGACTGTAGCCAATCAGTGAGCAGTGATGCAAGGGAAGCGCGATGTTCGAAAACCAACGCAGTCGGGTAAACTGTATTAGCTCAGTGTTTAGGCTTGGGCTCACAGTACTTCGCAAGTGACAAAGACGCTGCACTTTTAGTCATAGGTTTGCCACAATATACGGCAAGTATTTCTAGTTTTAGACTACTAGCTGGTCTTTGAGGATCTACATAATAAGTATAGGGTAATTTCCTGGGGACTCAACGCTCAACGTCCCTGTCAACAGTCGAGGTAAGTTGTGTTAACGTCTGGTTCAAGGTGGGTCGTTTGCAAGTTAGTTTAAATGTTACCAAATGGTTAGCTGTTCGCCACGCTAAACACTACAATTATAAAGGCTAACTTAACCACACCGATTGTATAATATAAAGTTTTTAGCTAGGGTTAACATTGGCATTGCTTGTGTGTGTGTGTGTGTGTGTGTGTGTGTGTGTGTGTGTGTGTGTGTGTGTGTGTGTGTGTGTGTGTGTGTGTGTGTGTGTGTGTGTTTAACTAGCTAAACTTGTATGCAAATAACGTATAAGGATCACCGACATTAAGTTTAATGAAATGTTAAAAATGCCACCTCTTATCTTAGAAACTTGCAATGACCTTTAAACATGTTGTAATAACTTTTAAGGGACTCGGTGTTTGACGTGTTTCATTCCTTGCATTAACTTACTTGTAGCCAAATACAGAGTCAGAGGTTTGGCAGAATGACATTTTGTAGATTTGTGTAGTACAGTCCTTTGGACAGGAGATAAACTTTGAAGTAATTTTCCTCAGTTTCACTACTCATGCAGTTGCTACATGCTCTTTGGCTTTGAAAGGCCAAATAGGCTACATTAGGTGTGTCTAGTTTGTGTTTTCTCAACATCTCACTAATGAGCTTAAGGCTCAGGTATGAATCACAAATATTTCATGACACACCCCTATTTTGAGTAAACTCGTCCTACAGGAGAAACTGCTTGAAGAGCAGGTAATATCAAAGATTCCTAAATATCTGGCAGAGTATTCTTTCAGTGACTGGTTGATTATCTACCAATCCTTGGAAAACATCCTTCAAATTTGTTTCTCGGGACAAGACAGGACAGACAAGGCACAAATAAGATTCTGGAAAAACCCTTATGTACAGTTTCTTTTCATATAGAATAGCTCTTTTTTCTTTCTTTTTTTCTTTTTTTCGTTATATCTTGTGTAAATGTAAAATTATCCATAAGTGATTGTGCAAATTATTTGTGCACTTTATCACTGCATTACTAGCTGAATGTTCCATAATATATGAAAAAGCCTATGTTGGCACTTGGCAGATAATACACCTGTCCGGTCTTAGCTTATAATGGCAACAGCAGTGTATCATGTATCATCTGTTTTTTTAATTAGAACTCTCAAATGAAACACTGGTTGTATCAATTTTGAATAACCACAGTAAATAATAATGTGTATCTAATGCCATGGTAAAAAAAAAAAACGACAGTATTGTAATGCGCTGTGTCCTGCATCCCATGTATTTTGATGTAGCCTATATCATATTCTGTGGTCAGTGCCAGTACCCAGCCCTAAGGGACATAAGTGACTTTTACATGCAACCACAGCAACTCTTTGGCTCCCAGCCAGGCGTGAACAACACATCCTTAAAACTAAATAACACTCATGGACCCTTGCCTTCCGTGCAACAGGTAAGCATGGCGTTGTTTTTGGCTTCACCGTGTGGATCCCCATCAGACGAGGAGGAGGAAATGGCTGTGTTTGAGTCTACAGCAGCAGAGCTGGGAGGCCCGACGAGACCCCGTCTGCCCGAGATCTCCATCATCTCCCCAGGCCTGGGAACCCGGCCTTCCATTATAGAGCCGGTGAGAGTATGGAGTATAGATGCCTTTGCAAGGATCCTCTGCAACAATTGATTACCTGACACTTTTAGCTATGTTTTTGTATACATGAGGACAGTTGTTAAATTTTTTTTTTCTTCATGTTCTAGAAATCAGCAGTGAAACCTGCATTACCAAGACAAGGAAGCAATGATGAGGGCAGCAGTGATAAAGTAAAGGTTTATCTTCGCATCCGGCCACTTACTGAGAGGGAAAGGGAGACTGGAGAAGAACAGGTGAGAACCTGAACCATACCTACTTCATTTTCACTTCATAGGCATCAGTATTTCCTGTGGGGGGTTTTTGTAGATGTGAGAGGTGGACGTAATTTTACCTCTCAGACCCAGGTTCACTGCTGGCCCCATTCCAGGATCAGCTAAAAGCTAATGAATTGCTTTTAGTTCACTTGAACAGGTGAAACACACCAAAGATGAAAACTTCCTAAAGATTTTCCCTCTGCTCATGTTTTAGGGTTGTGTGAATATCCAAAATGAGGAGACCCTGATGCTCAAAGCTCCAAAGGACTCTCAGAATATGAGGACTGCAGAGAGGGGCATCACCCAGAGCATGCACAAGTTCAGCTTCTCAAAGGTAGTGGACACTCACTTATGGACATCATGGTCAAATGAGTGTTTACATGCTGTAAATATAAATGGTGATCAACCTAGAACCATGTTGAAGGTGTTAAAAAAAAAAAAAAAGAGAGAGAGAAAAATGGACTGGTGGGAGGGCAACCCGGGTGGAGATGAGTGACATTGTAAACAAGTGGTTTATTAACACCATTGGGAGGATTGCTGGTAGGGAACATGCACATGAGGTCTCTTTGCACAAATTGCCACAAACGGCCTCAGTTAAGACTGTATTTTATTGTCTTCTGTCAAACAAGCCTGAGCTTGCCCTTGTATAAAATTTTAGCCTGACTGCCTACCACCCATCCACCAATCCCAAACCTTTCCTAGTCCATATCAACCCATTCTGTACACAAATACTAAAGTAAACGGCTTTTCAGAATATCTAGAACATCCATCCCACAAGCTGAGAACAACTATCACAACTACTGTGTTATGAACTTATGCTGAGACATATGCATTTACATACAGTAACATAAAGATGATTATAGAACAGTTGCTCCCAAACAGATAGTAAGCTACTAACCTACAGAGGTAACAATTACAAAAGTAATCATATATATTCAATATATATTCAAAACGGTGAACTAAAATGCTCATTAAGAGATTTGTAATAAAATATGCATTCACAAAGGCCACAAAAATGAAGTCTTTTTTTTTTTTTTTTTTTTCCCCATTAACTGTCCTTTGTAGATCTTTGGGCCAGAAACCACACAGCAACAGTTTTATGAATGGACGATGAAGAAGATGGTGAAGGACGTGCTGCAGGGAGAGAACACGCTCCTCTACACTTATGGTGTCACCAACTCTGGAAAGACTTACACCATTCAGGGTGAGTTGTTTTTTTAATTGTACTCTACTCAGCATTGATACTACTTGGAGACATCATTATAGAGCCCAGGTTTGATTGGTACTGTTGTGTTTGACGCACATGTTGAAATTATTTTGTTGTAGATGATGTAGGTCTAGATGTTGGTAAGCTAGTGTTGGCAAGTGACCAAGTGACGTTCCTACCTGCAGGTGCTGGTCAAGAGGCAGGCCTCCTGCCCAGGGCTTTGGTGTCTGTGTTCAGGAAGCTGCAGGGCCATCTCTACGGAGCCATGGATCTGAAGCCTGTCATGTATCAGGATGTAAGGCAGCTGCAACCCGGTGAGGTCCGGGCGGAGGAAATCCGCAGAGACTCTCTGCTCAAAGAGGTGAACAGGAGAACCACCTTTAATCAATGCTTTAATTGTTCTCTCTCTTATATGGTTTCTTGTCATATTGTTTTAGCAGAAACCATAAAAACTGATTAAGAATTACAGAGTATCCTTTTGCATATAGATGTGTTGTAATGTAGTCCTCTTATGCATTTGTCATAGGATGAATGCCTGGCTTCTCGTCGAGGTGGTACCAGTTCAACCTGGGATAGCGGCATTGGAGGACTCTCCGCTACAAGTAACATTGCCACCCAGCTGGATGGTGAGGAGAATAATTTGAGTGTTACGTTACAGTAGCTACATTTACAAGCAGCCTGCAGCTGGATTATCTCTAATATATCCAATCAAACCCAGCCCTTCAAAGTGTTCCAAATATGATTCAATTTAACAATGTCTATGTTTTTGATAAAAATGGTACATTTCAAAGGCATATTAGTAAGAATCTTTGTTATATAAAACCTGAGATGCCACTTTTTAGTCATTATGTTTCTAAATAATCAATCAAGTCTTAGCCTTTGGACCTCCATGCCAAAAATGGGCACTCCTGCTCTAAGAAATGCTTGAAAATGCTTGTATTTCATTTAGGGATGTCATGAACCTGTTGACAGGCATGGACACGGTGGAAGACGCTTCCATTATACTAACCCTGCAACTGTAAAGTCTTCTCTTTTGGAGTATCAGACATTAATTTTAGACTCTCTCCCTGCAGACTCGGACAGTGTGTGTCTGGAGCCGGACAGCCTTTCTCACAGCGGCGGGGACGACCTGGAGGAGGGGGTGCAGTTCTCTGTCTGGGTGTCCTTCTATGAGATCTACAATGAGTTCCTATATGATCTGCTGGAGGCTCCGCCCTCCCTGCAGCCCAGGAAACGGGCCACACTGCGGCTCAGTGACGACAAGCAGGGCAACCCCTATGTGAAGGGTAACACTGACTCACTCGCAGGAATAATATTTATAGTACATTAAACTGTTTAATTAGTATAGTACATAATAGATGAGTTTCAAACTTCTGAAGGCAAATCTCATTACCCATGAGCTTCTTTCATTTAATGTATGGCACACTTCATTAAGCAGGAAATGGCTTAGAAGCTGTAGCTTTCTTTCGCTCTCTCTCTTTCTGCACTATACCTGCAGTTCTGTCACGCTCCGTTTGGGCTGGTTTCACCTTGGGTTATTTCTTTAATAGGATGTTTGCTTAAATTGTCCATGAGCCATTTTCCATTGCTTGGCTTTGTTATGATTTTAACATGGTCCCTTTTATTAGCGAGAGGTGATGTGATGGTTGATTGCATGAGATCGTGTACATCTTATAAAAACCTGGCTACTGCTTGCTAGCTGCAGGGAGTTGATTTAATACTTGGTACTTAACACGTCATATTTTACAGCTTTCAGTCTAGACATAAGTTATACAACCTTTCAGCACACCACTTCTTTTTTTCCTTCATTGACACAACTATATCATCATCGTGTGCTACTTCCTCTTGTTATAACAGACCTCACCTGGATCCAGGTCCGCAGTGCAGAGGAAGCCTGGAGGATTCTGAGGGCTGGACGGCGTAACCAGAGCTTCGCCAGCACCCACCTCAACCAAAACTCCAGCCGCAGGTAGGAGCCCATTACAAAGTAACAGCTGTAACAACATTTGTGTTTCTAATCTTTTTTTTTTTAACCTTATTTTCAGTAGATTTGGTTTATTGCTACTTACTGAATCTCTGTTCATAACTTAATCCCCTATTTCAGCCACAGCATTTTCTCCATCCGCGTCCTGCACGTCCGCCCCGAGGCAGATTCAGGCCAGGACATGCGCATCAGCGAGTAAGTCATCTTCAACTACTCGGACGTCCCTAGGCTTCAGTTGTCAGGTTTTGGGCCCAGGTGTGCTGTGTGTTTTGTAAACGTGATAACGGAGCAGTGTCTCTTCCTGCCCCCCTGTTTAGACTGACTGTGTGTGATCTGGCTGGTTCTGAACGCTGTAAAGACCAGCGCAATGGTGAGAGGATGAAGGAGGCCAACAACATCAACACCTCCCTCCATACCCTGGGACGCTGTATTGCTGCTCTGAGGCACAACCAGAACAACAGGTATGCTCTTCACCTTACTATGGGAAAACTGGAAGACCAATAAAACTTTTGATGAAAATAATAGAAGAAAATGCAGAATAACTAGTAGTGGGTGATTGTATACGAAAACTTTGAACCATTTTACTGACTATTTGAGTGCCATAATCACAATTTAGATAACAATGTTGCTATCATTCAGTAGATAAATAAATGTTCTTTATGATTTAGTGACTAATTATATCCAAATTTTACATTAAATATTCCAATTTAATACACTTCACTCAAAAACCCATGAAATGCTATAAAAAAAATCCTTTTTGAATGCACATGAACATTTGAATTACAGCACAAAAATATAAAGTGGCCCCAGCCTCTTCGTAATTACCGCTAGATAGACGGTTTTTCTTATTTCTAGATATTAATGTGATTCAGTAAAAAGAGAAGATCAATACAAGGGATGCAGTTCTATGTGAATTTTGATTGGGAAAAAGTTATTATTGTTGAATCCTCTATGTAGGACAGTACTTGCTACCATTACCGATATTGATCATTTTTCCTTTCCAGTTAAATCCTTTAAATATTTGTAATTATAAGGGTATCATAAATCCTCACTTGATAGTCCATACTATTTTGCTGAGTCATGGCTGCTTTGGCTAGCAAGATTACATTAGCTGCTCTCATTACCCCAAGACTGTTTGTCATTGTTCTGTGTAGTATAATGAGGTTAACCAGATTTGCCATGTGGTGAACAACACGGCATCTTGGAACTAGCTGTTTTACTAAGGATTATATTTTGAAGACCTTCTGATTCACCCACAGGTCACGACCCCCTCAGGTGGTGCCCTTCAGGGACAGTAAGCTGACCCGGGTGCTGCAGGGTTTCTTCTGTGGTCGAGGAAGCTCCAGTATGGTGGTCAACATCAATCCATGTGCCTCCATCTACGATGAGACCCTCCAGGCCCTCAAGTTCTCTGCTATTGCTACTCAGGTAAAGATCACACTCTCATACATCTAACTGCTGTGGTTTCATAGTCGCTGATTAGGCTTGAGTGTTGGGATGGGTCCAAAAAAAATGTATCCCCCATGTCATATTTCAGCTGGTCCATGGCCCGTCTACAAAGACCAGAGTGGCATACATCCTGTCTCTACTGCGTGAGCCAGCACCACATTCTAATGAGAGCACAGTGATGGAGGAAGACGAGGAGAGTGATATCGAAGACGGAGATATCACCATGTTGAATACTGAGGTAACATCCTCTGGAGAGTGGGATTTCATACATTTATTTTCCTTATCTCATCATGTTCACCTCTTCTCCCATAAGCGCCTGCTGTTAACAGTTTTGGCAAATTCATTTGACAGGATTTAGCTTACTTTGTGGCCCCCCCTGGCACAAATACAGTTAAAAAATGTATCTAAAAAGCAAATGCAGGGGAGTTTTGCACATTTAGATAAACGCCGAGGGTGTGTGCCTTTTTATGAAGGTCAACTAGAGTGAGAGCTCAGCCGATGAGAAGAAGGCCCTTCTTCTGTTCTTACCAGCCTTTTAAAGGTCTCCAAAAAGTAGATTTGCCAAAACCTTTGCAACACCTACCCAGTTTTCCTTAGTGACTAACTGATTTTACCTTGCTCAGGCACTGCTGCGGGCCATAGATGTGTTGAAGAGAGAGGTGCAGCGCCAGCGGGAAGAGAAAGAGTCTCTTGAGGCAAATGTGCGGGAGCAGGTGGTCTCCGAGATGATGGAGGTCATCTCTGGAATGCAGAATAACTTCAGGTGTGTGTGTTTGTGTGTATGTTTTAAATCAAAGGGCCTTTTTGAGTTTTCACGAAGCCTTTTTTTATTAGTAACCAAAGCTGCATTGTTGTAGATGTTGGGAAATTACTATAGCAGGTCAATTGGGAACAACACCATTTATCTTAGTCAAGTTTCCTATTCATCCCTTGTCGTATTCTCTATCAAAACCAAACCAAAAATATACACTCCTCTGGATGTCACTCGAGAGGGGAGAAGGAGTTCTAAATGCACCTTCAAATATTTTTTTTCTTTGCATAAATAAGAGTGTTATGGTTGGTTTAAACAGTGAGGGGGCTAGAGGCCAATATGCAAACCTCAAAGTGTTCAACAGCCAGGATAAGAGCAAACATTTCTTTCTCTAATGGTAGTTTGACAGTAAGAAAACCTCTTTGAAAAGTAACCCACTGGCTGTTCAACCTCTTTGACATCTTACTGAAGAAGCACACCTAGAGTTGCATACAAATTCCTACAGTAGACTGCTGCTTTCATGTTTTCATGCCGGTAGACAGGCATGAAAACATTTTGAATGTGCTGAAAGTTGAAATGAGTGCAGATGCTAAGCTGTGATGTCTTTTCCTACCCCATAGTGAAACCTTGGAGACACAGAGAGCTTTAATGGAAGAGAGATTTGAAGACAAGATAAATAACCTGCAGAAAAGTCTGAAAAGATACTACAGCCAGGAGCTGGAGGTGAGAGAGCGAGACTGTGTCTGTCAGATGAAAAAGAAAAGTACAAAACACTGGCCACATTCCAATCAAAATGCTTTATTTGAATGATGAAGGAGCTGGATGTATCACCAGTTTGTAATATGGATTGCACTGTACTGTGAATATGTATCTACAGACACGCACATTGTCAGACTGAAAACAGCCAATCTGCTCAATGCTCATTATCCGTTTGGCTTGTATTCAGGTAATGTCTCTGCCTGTGGCATGGTTTCAATCAAATTATTTGCTCTCCACTTATAAGTTGCACACTCATTTGTGTCCAGAGACAATGTTAAAATATCACAAATAGAAGAACATATAAGATCTGTCCACAAATGCAATATGCATCCAAAATGCAGTTTTCTTTGTACACCGTATGAAGTTTAAAACTTAAAAGGTCTATAAACTATTATGAGTTATATCTTGTGTTTTTTGCTAATTCTACTGTCCATGTAAACAGTGCTTATGCACACATACAACTTTTAGATACTAGCTTTTGATGAACTCTATTCAAGTCTCTGTTTCAAGCACAAGTTGGATATACTGTAAGTTACAGCAGGAAGATTCAGAGATCGGTGATGCTCGCTGCCTAATTAGCATGGTGGCCAAGGAGATATATTTTATAAAACATAAAAGTTTGTTTTCCTGCCTTGCAACTGTCTTCAATGACAAGAGTGAGTGAAGGTTGAGGCTATCAAAGAGCCACCAGCAGAGCAGGAAACTAACTTTTTCATTCACCACCGGTCAAAATGTCTGGTGGATCGCAAAAGTCAACAGCAACTTTCATTATTTTACCAGCCAAACTGCTTTTTAGAATACAAAGAGACTGATTACCTGCCAAAGAGTCTGGTAGAACAGACAAACTTACCAGCCTCAACCAAAATATACCAGCATTTGTCCGGCACCTGGGGGCTACTTTTCCTACCCTGCCTTCCCCACAGTGTGAGGCTCTCATCCACATGTGGCAGGGGCAGTGATGCTGAACCCTGACGATTTAGATGTTGGGGTGCCTGCACCAAATTTGTATTATGCTTACTTTCAATAAACGGTGATTAAATATTTCTAGTCTTCAATGTTTCTGAGTCTTCCTTCCTTGTTTCCTGTTAGTGCTGTGAATGGAGTGTTTTTGCTGATCTCTTCTCTTCCATCCCTCCTCTCTCAGGAGCGTGATCAAGAGATTGAAGCTTTGACTGCTGACCTTGAGAAAAAGAAAGATGCTGACCCGGCCCCCACATTGGTGCCACAGGCACAGTCTGAGGGGCCTCGGCGTTCTCAGCGCCTCGCCGGGAACACAGGAGAGCTCAGAAGAGCATGTGATGAGCTTGATCATTGCCGTGCTGAGCTGCTGGCCAAAACACAGGGTAACGTCTGACACGTAACATGGTAACGTGTGTGTGTTTAGAATAATGCTAATGATACTTTGTTAACCATGTCGCTCCACTTTCCTCTACAGAGCTGACAAAGCTGGAGGTGCAGCTGACGATACCAGGTCCGACTGGCAGCCTCACCAGTGCTGCTGACCGCAAGCTGCAGGAGGGCCAACGGGTCAGGGGCAACTTCATAACACTGTTTTTGCTACATTTAAGTCTTGTCAACTTCAGAAAGAGCGTGGTTCTGACTTGAGTTTTTCTAACAGAACCTCCGTCAGCTGCGGCTGGATTTGCAGAGGCTGGGCCTGGACCTGCAGTCCGGGGAAAGAGCCTGCTGTCGCAACACAGGAGGAGAGAGGCTGCGCCAGGCATTAGCAGCTGCAGATGAGACAATAGCCAAACAGGTACAACACTCTTCTGAGCCAGAACTGAACGTTTATGTTCATCATTAAACAGATCGTTCTAGCTTCTCATGTGTTCTGGAAAAACTGGAAACTTTGTCAATAGAAAACATGCAGAAAAGTAAATAATATGTTTGAATTGAAATGATGCCTGTAGGCATTTGATAACATAAAATTCCACACAACACAAATGACACAATAAGAATTATGGTCTGGGAAAATTAGTAATGCGACTGTGCTAAGTAATCTTGTGATACTACTGTTCACCAGCTAATGTTAGCTTTAAGTCAGACCAGACTTTAACTAAATTTATCCAACAAAAACATCCATTTCCAATAAATAAATAATAAAATAATGTTTTTTATTTAGAGAAGATCCATTTCAAATTAAAACTTTACAGTATCTTTAAAGAGAATTAACATTTGGAAGCCTTCAAACCATTTTAATTCAACAAAACAACTAGTCTTAGTTTGTCATGCTCAGTATGACAGAAAGCAGTCATTGTGCATCTCTGCACACATCTCCTATTGTTTTTTTTAAGCTTGATAAAAATCTATTATGCTGCTCTCCACAGATTAGAAGCAATGGTAGAAAATCCTGAACCCAAAATGATGTATTGAACCAAACCAAGATCTCAGCATATTGTTATTCCTCTATGCACTACTGTCTCTGAAATTAAAGTTAGGGGAGGGTTTTGAAAATTATTATATTCTTGCTCACTTTGGTGCATATAGTCCCACTTTTTTTTTATTAAAAAGGGGCTGACTGTAGATGCTCTAATTTTACAGCAGCAGTTATTTCTGGTAGCTGTTTTCTGATCCAAAGTAAAGTGAAGAAACAAAACATCTGTTATTTGTGTAGTTCTATATTAAACTATTTGTTTTTACCTTGTTTCTCTCCCACTACTCTCTCCACTAACTACCTTGACTCACAATAGCTTTAAAACTAAATAAAGGGTTCTAACATCTACACTGGGTGTTCACAGTGCAAACGCATGTTTTAAGAGTTACATTTGGGAGTTGCAACACTTTATTTGGTTAGTCCAATGTTGATACTCTATCAAGTGACAAAAAGTAGATGTTTAACAAAGTATCACTTGCCTATTTGATGCATCTCCACAGACTATGTAACCCTAACTTGACCCTGTTTCCCTAATGCTAAGATTCACCCTAGCCCAGATATTGAATATAAATTGACTACTTTTCACACAATTATTGGCATCACTTGAAACTAACCAGACTTTTTAGTGACACATTATTAGGAACTTGATGGGAAGTTGAGTATCAACACTGGATTATCTAAATAGTGTGACCTTGCATTTTGCCCTGCCACCTCTCTTTCTCTCTCACTCAACCTTCCACCCTGTTCTTCACCTTCACTTCCCTCTTTGGTCCTGTCTAACTCTGTTGGCTGTTCTTAGGACCAGGCCCTGGTGGAGCTCCAGAACAGCCTGCTGCTGGTCAAGGCTGACCTAAGGCGTAAGGCAGAGAGCCTGGCCCAGATCCAGGCTGCCCGGCCCCAGCTGCCCCCCACAGGCTTCAGTCTCTCTGCTACGCCCGGTTCCTGCAAGAAGAGGGGCTGCGGGGCGGCAGCAGCAGCCAACAGTGAGAACCAGCCTCCAGAAAAACGGCCCTTTTTCCACTCTATCTTCCCCATGCGCACTCCGTCACGCAAAAACAACACTCGCGCTCGTGAAGACACAAACCTTACCCCCTACTCGTGTATCTTGCGGTCCCGCCAACAGTCCCCGCCTCCCAGCCCCGCCCCGACCCCTCGTAGTCTCAGGGGCAAGTACTGATTTCTTTGGAGCTTTAGAACGAGAGTGTTCTTATGTTTGGTATTATGCAAAAACGAAATCATAATCGCTGGCAACTTTATCATAGATTGTATTCTTCATTGTATATAATCACAGTGTTTACAGTGCCATTACCTCACTGTTGTCTTGCCAAATACAGTTTTATGATGTTCTAATGCCTAGAAAATACAGTTATGCTTTAAAAGGGTCTGCAGTAGCCTAATGGTTGGAGAAGTGAGCGTGGGAGAAGATGGTGCTGAGTGGCTGGGAAAGTTTGTGCAGCAGAAATGAACAATGTGCTTTCTTCTTTGTTGACTACTTCTGTTGAGGTGCCCTTAAGCAAGGCGTTCATACCTGAACAGCTCCAGTTGAGCTGCTCAGTGGGCAGTAAGACTTAAGTGGTGCCAGATGCCCCCAGGTGTTGGGGTGTGTGTATAACCCTTCTACCCCTGCAACTGCTCCCCTATGCCTTTGCTGTAAAGATAAGGTTTTCCTAGTCAAGTCAAGCCTAGTTTTTTCTAGACAAAAAAAATAATATATATATATATATATATACACACACACACTCACAGTTAGGTGTAGAAGCCTATCCAGTAGTCGACCTGCAATATGAAACATTGATGCATAGGATTGTTTTATCTTTGGCAGTGTTATGTTCTGTAATCTTTGATGAGGATTTTTTTATTGTATGATTGGGACTGGTGCGTCATTCTTTTGCACATATTGCATGTATTGTCTTTTTTTATGTGATATGCAAACAGGTCCTTGGCCTGAGAGTAGTTTGGGACCAGGCACAAACATCACCACATTTAGCCACGGGTAATGTGACATAACCCTGACATGTTGGTTAAAAAAAAAGTTATGCAACATTAGGATGGAATTACCAAAAAATTGTTCCAGTGAAGAGATGCCACTCTTCTCGCAGTATCACAAAAAAATGTAACGTGGCTTTTAGTGACAAAATGTTCCTAATGTTTTATGTGGCTTCCACCAGAGAACGAAACCACAAATTCAAGGTTCACCTGGTCCTTGGACTACTCTTAGGCCAAAGAAGAGTCAGACTATCACATGAAAATAAAGAAATTATCCTTTAATGGCTTTAAAGCAGTATTTCACTGGTATAACATTTGTATGCTTACACCACCAGTATTTGGGGATTTTTTTTCTATTAAAAATAGACAAAACAACTTTGAGAAGTGATCAACAGAATATTCAATCAGCTCTGGTTTGCATGTTTTATTAGTATCATTTTTGGAATTCGAAGTGGGGAAGAAAAAAAGTTAGTGAATACTGATTACTGGGATAGTCAGTGTTTGTGGTTGACTCTGGAACGCCCATAATGATGTAGTGAAATGTATCAATGTTGTAGCAAAGTGAAATATTGTTTTGAATAGTTCATTTTCACATTATCTTGTTAGTCTTGTTTGTCACCTTTGAAGTTTTGCATGTTTGTCAACTATCATCTTAAGATGGAACGGTGTTCTTGTAATTACGTGATTGTTCCAAAATAAAATCTATGAAAATGTTGCTTTGACTGGTTGAAGTAATTAGTGGGGCACACAATGTCTTAAAAAAATCTTTATTCACATCATTTTCAAATTGAATGACTTGACAGTAATGTTGTTTCACTGTACTAACAGTATTCCATTCAATTCAAAGCAGTTTTTTCATGCACCATACAACAAAAGACAGATTCATATTTACATTCATTAATACAAAAATGCATGGACAACGTCCAGGAACCACCTCATAAAAGCTCCAGGTATCATGCTCATTGTGACTAGATGGATCCAACACTAGACTGTGTAAATCACGTAGAGACTGAGATCCATAATTCCCAGCAATTATTTAATGGGTTCGGATTTTTTTTCCACTTGCAGCAGAGAACCTTAACGATCCTTGAAGAAAATTGTCTTTTGGTGTGAAAGGTTTGCCAAACGTCCATACAAATAGAGAAAAACATCACAAATTGCCTTGCAATTTCTCGTTTGAAGACGTTGCAAAAGAAATCAAGCATTTTTGGTCACAGGAACCACAAAAACGCTCCATTAAGGCCAGTGAGTAGGAGGGTGAGTGGACGAGTGGGTCAGGGTGTAAAGGAGGACAGGTTCAGCGGAGAAACCCTCCTGACAGGAGTGTTGTTGTTGGAGAGCGGAGCAAACAGTTCTGCTGATGGCGTCTCGATCTGATCTCTGACCTGAGAGATCTGTCTCAACAGAGCCTTGCCCTCCTCACGAGCCTGCAGACAGAGAGACAGGCCAGTTAGGATCCAACTGCTACTTACAGTATCTACTACTGCTACTACCACGTCTAGACCAGTGCCGAGTAAGGCCGGGCCATATGTTTGAAGTCAATGTCTGATAATCATAAGGATTTGACGATATGGCTTCCGTATGCAAAATCACATGTTAAATAATCCAATTGATGTTCATGCCCTTGAACTGCATGGTGTGATATCAAACAAAACTCAAATAATATTCCTTAAAATGCTTCATACCTCATTTCGTCAGAGTTTTTAAATAAAATGAGCTTGTTATCAGAATTGTGTGTCACAATATCATCATATCACTACAATATGATTCCACTGAAAGACGATAAACGATAACAGTGCTGAGGTTATGCAGGCGTACTTACGTCATTGTAGTCACAGCAGCGCTGAGCGCAGAGCGACGCCTCGTCATACAGCTTGTTCTTGAAGTAGTACTGACCCAGGTAGCGCAGTGCTGTGCTCACCTCAGCATGCTCCAGCTGCTCCTGTGGTGGCGAAAGATTTAACTGGCAATAAAGTTCTGTTCCAAACTGAAATCTACCATTAAGAACAAAAAATTACTCATGAATTTTATTAGCTAGTCTAAGACCTTTGCTTGCAAAACCATAAAATCTTTTGGGATGCACATCTGTTTTTGACATATCGATCCATGAACATTTTCCTAAAGTAAATACATGAAACAAACCAATACCAAAGCCTAAATTTCACTTTAACTACATATGCAAACAGACAGACACACACTTCATCGCTCACCCCACAAGAGAAAATGTCTTGGATGTAAATGATGTAACACTGGGCAGCATCATCAGACTCGTTCAGCTGTTCATGGAGCCTGTCAAACAGTTACATGTTATAGATGAGAGGACAAATAAGCAAAATATCTTCAAAATATATGATCTTTGGTTACAGGTAATGCTAAACACAGAACTGTGGCTCCTTGACATCTATGCTGGAGACTTACTTTGCCAGTTTGAGTAGAGCCATTTTCTCTACGTCTCCCACAGAGTACGCCCTCCAGTAACACTAGGCAAAAGAAACGTATGCCATATCATGGACCAATCAAATCAACAATCAAACCAAACAAAGTTTAATATGGAAACCTGGGACAGGACACGGTTCTAATATTGCTTACCTTCTTGGCCTCTACTTGTTGGGACAGTTTTTCGTAGCTCTCACCCAGTGCAACCAACATGCGCGAGTCATTGGGCCTACAGAAATGCATCATGTATGTCAGAAACAACCATTCACCACGAAAGTCCTCTTTAATGAAGCCTTATTTTGTGATCAAAATCCATACCTGAGCTGATGAGCCTTTCGATAGTAGTACAAACAGTAAAAGGGCATCTTGAGGATCTCGTAAGTCTGACCTAGGCCATACCAGGCACGGTAGTCTCGCTTGTTCACTTCGATGGCATGTCTGATAGGATGAAAACACAAGTAAAAATAGGAATACAGCTGATCCGCATCCCTTGACCTGCTGTGAAAATCTAGGTGAGGAATGTGAATGAGTAACGCTCTCCCCTCCCTCATCAACTCCCACTGAGATATCTGCCAAAGATAAAGACTTTCTACACTCTATCATTGTTAGTCTGACCTGTAGGCCTGGATGGCAGCCGAGGTGTTCTTCATTTCCATGTATTCGTGGCCCATGAGGGTCCAGGCGCCGAGACAGCGAGGGTTCAGCTTGAGGGCCCGCTGGAAGTACAGAGCCGCCTTCTCATGCTGGGAGCGTAAGCTGTAATAGTTCCCTATGGATGAGACAGAGGAGCGGTTAGACACGCAGCTCATCAGCGCCTGTGCAGGAAAGACTTTGTTTACTATTCAGTGTTGTTGGAGTTCAAAATAATCGTAATTTGTACTGTGCACTATAGGAAACTAAAAACATGAATTTAAAACATGAATTTAAAAGAAAGAAAACAAGAAACACAAAAATAATGCAGTCCGATAAATTCAATAGAAACATTTTCTGTAAGCAAGTTTGTGAAAATGTATTTTAAGAGGAAATTACACAGCTGCAGCAGTTCCCTATGGACAAGACAGATATATACACATCTCAATGCACATCCAAAAAGTTTGAAAATGTTAATAAAAGTTCTGGAAATCTGCTTTTCAGGTTTTTCCATGTCAAGCTAACTGGGATCCCTTTAAGGGAATTAATGCATACATTTCTTCATCACATAAGACCCAAGTGATTGTGGTGGCCATTCAAAACAAGGCCAAGGACATTCAAGGCCAAGGACATTCAAGGCCAAGGACATTCAAGTCAGCTATTCAATAACAAAAGATTTTTACATTTTAATTTGATGATGAGTATTGGTCATGGAAATTGCACTATATGTCATAGTCATGGAATTTAATTCACACATAGGAAAGTCTGAAATCTACAATAAAATATAAAAAAATATAGTGGAACATTTTAAAAAGGTCAAAGTTGATTTTGTACAGTTTGTAATCAGTGGCATTAATGTTAATCTCATTGGCTCAACACTTACCAATAACACAGCAGGTCTCCACTCTGTACTTGTCTATCTCCACCAGGTTGTGGGCCAAGTAGCTCAGCTCTGGCTTCATGCTCTGTGGAAGCAGAGAGGCAACAGTCAGGATGCGTCTAAAGCCTGGTTTCTTCAGGCTTGCTTATTGGTTCGTATATGACAAGAGTGCCGATGTGTATGAGCCTAAAATCCAAGGGCAAGGGACTCAATTTTTCACTTGGATTTGTGCTGAAAAAGTTTGAAAACCCCTAATATGAATTATGGATCAGGCTAATATTCAAAGATCAAGGTGGTACAGCGAACCCCTGTGTCTGCCCTGCTTGAGCGTCCTTGAGGAAGGCTTCAGTATCATATTACATTATACATTACAAGTGGCGGACTCACTTTGACGTAGAGCAAGTTGGAGAATGTGTCCATGTTCTCAATGCGATAAGGATCCTGCTCCCTTAACTCGTTGAACAGAGCCAACGCTTGATCAATATCTGAAATTAACAGAGAAACACCACTGTCAGAAACAACCTGTCCCTATAAGAGTCTTCCTACAGTTCCAACAGGCAGACTTCCCATCCGCCCAACAAGGTAAAACATGAAACCTCTGATGTTGTGGTAGGCCACGGCGATCTGCGAGATGATGTAGGTGCTCTTGGAGAAGCCGGCCTCGATGAGACTCTGGTATTTCTGCAATGCTTCTTTGATCATCTGCAGCTCTGTGTACATGTGGGCCATGAAGAAGTCTCTGATCCAGCAGTCTGGTAGAGAAAGGGACTTCAGCTGGGGAGAAAAGCCAAGAGACCGGGGTTGGTGCAATCAATTCAGTCAATTTCACTGACTCATGATGGAGCTTTTATTGTCAATTTCTTTGCATAGATTAGATATGCAAGTTTTTTTGGCAACAAATATTTCAATTTTTTTTCTGTTTGTTCCAAATTGTAAAGTATGGCTTTAAAGTAAAGGCACACAGCCAAACATGAGGCTGTGTTTTGATAATTGATTATGGGGTGTAAAATGGTAGAGTAGGCTTTGGAACACAAGATTATCAACACAATGCTATTTATCCCATACAGAAATGGCAAACACAAATATATCTACCATTTCTATATTGGTAACAAGGTTACAGAGCTCCAGCCACGCTCCCCAGTGAAGAGGCAGGGCGTGAGTTGCCTCGACAAACACATCCACCGCCTCCTTCAGCAGGTCCAGCTTTCGCAGCACCACCCCATACCTGTTTTCTCACACACACACACACACACACACACACACACACACACACACGAATAATAGACATATAAATGAGCAGTGTTTTACTCACATCTCCTCATACTATTTTGCATTTCTCAAAATATCACACAAAGCAGAGAAAGGCAGTTACTTCCTCTTACACCACTCATTAAAAATGATATTTCACTTGCAGTCGAAAAGTTTGCATTATTTAGTATTTAGAATTTACAAAAAGGTCACCCACTAAAACCTGTCACTTTCCCACATTAAGAAAACTTGGTTAAAAACTTAGCTAAAAATCATATTTGTAACACAATCACAAATGAGGAAAAGTAGATCCATGTAACATGATCTCATTCTTTGCCCTGGGTCTCTCTTCAAGAAGTAATTTTCCCAGCTTTCAATTATTAATACTGAAAGCTGGGGAAAAAAAAAATCCTGAATCATTGTGGTGACATTGGATCCCCAAGGCGGCTAATGTGGGAGATTGGCTACTCCTGAACTTCTTTGGAGGTGTGCATGCTGAAAAGTGACAATGCTCTGCCAAATGAAATATCACATTAAAGAAAACCCACCAGGTGCAATTTGAACAGTGTGTGTGTGAGGTCTTTTGAATAATGAAAATCAGCACAATATGAGAGCAGAAGGTGTACAGTCCTGAGGAAGGCTCTTACAGGTACAGGGTGAACCCGTCCAGCTCTCCCGCACTGTGCTTCTTACTCAGCTCTACCCTCAGCTCTCGCAACGCTTCATTGCGCACCTGACCCTTCTCCAGAGGACCTAGAACCATACAGCACAGGAACACAATGACAAAATACAGCTAAAGGGCAAGTGAATGACGTTCATTTTTAGTCTAATTGATCCAAAATGACAATTCCTCACCCAGGCTGTCCACAGTCTCATCATCCTTCTTTTTCTCTCCTGACTGAAGACAGAAAAAAGGGGAGACTCTGTCATCAGTGTGGGATACTTTGAATATAGTTTGCCAGTATTAAGACAAACAGTCAAGCACTCTTGTTGCGCAAATTGTAAGAATCCAAAAACTAAAACATATCAAACTCACCAGATAGCGAGAGTACATGTAGAGGAAATAGGCCTTCTGACTGCGACAGCCTCTCAGAAAGTAAGCAGCACGGTCATACTCTTTTAGGTCGAAGTAGGACTTGGCCAGTGCAAGTGCATCCAGGTCCTGGGCATCTTCCTATATTTGGGACAGAGAGAGAGAGAGACATGAAAGGCATAAAAGATCAAAGAATCTTATCTCTACCCATGGTGCTTGTCCTGAATTTGTGTTATTGTTGCATGTTAGAAGTTATAGAAAGGCAGGTTGGTCACCTTCATTACAGAAAATCTTTATCTTCTCATTGACAAACAGGCCTACAAACTTATTTTCAAAAATTATCAAATTAATGAAATTTTTCTGAATACAATTTTCCAAATAGACGAACTTATAAACTATAATATATAGTTATCTTCCTGGTCACAAACCTTGTAAAAACACAATTTTATCAGCCAACAAATAGACTATTCACATTTTTTTAAATGCATATTGGTGTTTATATGAAACTCGCTTCTGCGTCATTTATCTATACAAACACAGTTTTTAAGTTTGAATTTTGAATGTGACCACCAGGGGGCAACTGGACAACTTTCCCTCCCCTTGGAGCTGAGAAGAAAAAGAGAGCAGAGGGGTGGGTCTTTATTCTTTGTAACTTGACTTGACTTAATCCTCTTGGCCCCCTTGGGAGCGTAGGGTGTCAACCATGGCTCTCCACCTCACCCTTTGTTCTCTGTAGCCAGTAGATCTTTTACCAGAGACTGCAGGCACTGTTGATTCACTGTTTTTTTGGCATTATGTCAAACACCATTTGTCCCTAGACAAGTAACAAGAAATATTCCTTTGTCCCTTCAGGGCAAAAGGGACAATATAATGGCCTCGGACAGCACTAAAGTTTGTGTAGGACTCAAAGACATTTAGTTTCTGTAATGATATTGTGGGAGGCCATTCATTATTTTGAAAGTCTCTCAGAAGATAATTTTAGAAAGAGGTGTTTTTGTGGAGTGTGGAGAAGTGGTTACAGTCCAGGACAAAGCACTGGTCCACAGCTGTAGCAAAAGAAGGCCAAAGATAACGGCTACAAGTGGGAGGAAGAAAGCATCTCACTAACCTCTGAAAACAAGCATCTACATGAATTGTTTGCAATAAAACCTCACCATACACCCGCCAAGATGATAAAATATACAGAAAAATGGGATAAAAACAAACTTCAACAGATCATCTGGATCATGTTAGGTGTATCTCTTCCTCAGTTGTCAGAGAAAACTAAATAAATATGAAATCAACAGCTCATTTTGTGTTTATGGAAACACAAATTTCAGGCACTGCATGCTTCACGGTACAAGTGAACCCAGCCAATCTTCTTTTCTAAATGGAAAACTGTCAGCAGAGGGCAGTACAGCTTTTCCTCCCCATAAACCTCTGATGGTAATGGTGCCATTAGCACAATCCTGGCACAATAATGGTTTAATAATGGAAACCATTGGTAGCAAAATAGCCACTGCCCTCTCTGTGTACAAACCTCAGTAAAGGGAGGCGGTGGCGGTAACTCATCCTTGGGAAGAGGGTCCAAGGCAAAGGCCAGTTCTGAAGCCCTAGAACGGAGACACAGGAAGCATTTGACATTACCACACCAAGTCACTACTAGTTTCTAGTTTCTAGTAGGAGTAACTATGGTCACTTGCTGTTGGATTCTTTTTAAAGCAAATTCAATGAAGCTTACCATACTGACTGCAGGATAAAACTCTAACCCTAATCCATGAAACTGCACCTACTCTGCACTTTTAACTATTAAGAAAGTGTTACACTTTGGTACACATCAAAGACTTCACTGGATGGATAAATAGGGTATCAATAGTTTTAGCAAATTCACTGGGATATATCTGCAGTTAGGGGCGTTTGGATCTAATTGTTGTTACACTCTGTCAAAAAACTGGATATCATTAATAAAAATAGGTGAGGTAGAGAGAATTGACTCAGTATACCCAGCCACACTTTTGGCAAAAGCAGGAAAATTCAGTAGTGTGTCATTGAGTCACTAAAATTGCCTTGGGAACAACACAGGTAACACCAAGTTTCCCCTTGCATCACGCAACACAAAAGACTTGGTGTTTTTACTTAAACCCTAAAACTTACTTTAACCCTAAAAATAAACTTTCTCCAGTGAAGGATCTAACACCTATTTGTTAATCCACAATAGAGTTTTAGGAGGAGTTAACCTATATTAACGTTTTTAACAGCATTTTCTAGGAAAAGAGGACAAGGATAATGGTGATAATCATACAACTTAAAAGATAAAATCATATCTCTAAACAAAGCCCAAGCCTCAAATGTTCAAGAACAAGCTACCTGAAGTACTCTGAAGCAATCAAACAGGATTTAAACCATTTCACGTTCAAGGTTCATTCATACTTCTTTATCAAAGAAAACATCTGGATATCTCTTTACCAGAACTCATCTACTGTAGGCGCTTTCAAAAACAGAATTGGTTCAACAACTTCAGATTTAATCATGGCAAAGGGATACACATGTTTGTGTGCATCTTGATTAACATTGCATCTTTGTGAAATATACAATTTCATCTGTGTAGTTTGGGTCCTAGGATGCACCCACTCTTCTCTAATCAATATAAATGACCTTTCTTTTGGATATACTGTCGTCATTAGGTATTTAACCACTGTCTTAACGGGAATATTACATCTTGTATACTGATTATATTGTGTAAAGACAGGAATATACATTATTATCACTAGAAAGTGTTAAACTGCACTGCTAACCTAGCTAACTGACAGGGTTTCGTTAACTGTAACTGCAATGCTTCGCTACTGCATCATAAAAACAGAGAGATTGGCCGTTAACGTAACATTAGTCACAGACAGTCTTACCACTTCACGCTGTGTACAAGTCCTCTCTCTTTACAAAGAGATATCACCGATATAAGTTGTTTTTTTATTTGTACCAAGTCGCCAAACTCACTACAGAGAGCCGCCATTTTCATATTTTACTAAGAAAGCTTGCGATTGGTGGGAGGTGAGCGTTGTAGCGCGATAGTCCCGCCCACAACGTAGGACGTCACTTCTTCTTCTTCTTCTTCTTCTTCTTCTTCTTCTTCTTCTTCTTCTTCTTCTTCTTCTTCTTCTTCTTCTCCTCAGTTAAACCTGAGAACACTTGAGCAGTTAATGGGAGCATTTACTGTTAAATATGTTACAAAAAATAATAGGATTACCATCCATTTTACCTAATATGAAAAAACTCACAACAGCCTTTGATTAAAAAATAACGTTTCATGACTATGCCACACATATTAACCCACTTCATTCATCCACAAACATTTACTGATATTTGTCTATTTGCCTGCACATGCATGCACACACACATACAGATGTGCACATACACACACACATATAAATCATAAAATTGACTTGAACAGGGCCTGTAATGATCAGCTGTTTTTAAATGAGGAACAACTTCTGCTCAAGCCATTTTCAATATTGTAGGTGTAACTTCCAGGATGCTTCTTTGATGAACGCATGCAAAATATGAACAGAACAGTCCATTTGCTGCATACTGATGGCTGCTGGCTAACAGTGTCAAGATTCAAATTGTAGACTTGGAAACAAAACATTCACATGTTTTGTTTAAAGTCTGGTCCTAGTAGTAATTTCTCATCAGTAATTTCTCCTATTTGACATCTGTCTTCAACAACTTCCTCTGACAACTTCGTATTACTGCAATGAATACTGTAATAGCATTTGATATCATGAGAAATGTGATGCACTTGAAACTACAGCTCCTGTGGTTGTTATGGGGAATGAAGTCTTCATGGATTTCTATGTAAAATACATTTTGTGTTTCTTTTTTTTTTTTCTTTTTTTTTTATTGAAATATAGTTTGTGGGTTTTTTTTTTATTAGAGAACTCTCAACTCTCATCCCTGTTCATTGTTTTTCATTTCTGCACAGCAGGTGTAATTTATTTGTTTGAGAAGCACTGTGTGGCTTTGGTAGGCCAATATAAATATAAATATTTTTCTAAATATCCTTCACACTTATATTTTCCTGATATTGGAAAGGCACTTCATGAAGTAATCAGGATACGGCACTTTCCCCTCTCTCCCCTTTTGCCCTGTCACAGACAGCAGCACTGAACCATAGCAGCTGGCCGGATTATTTAAATGTTGGACTTAAATGTCACGGTGAGCAGAAAGCATATGCAGTGAGTGGATAGTTTGAGGCCCGTGGGGGATGGATTTGAAAAAGTCTCAGTACCTAATTTAGCCAAGGGGTGGCACTGTCTAACTAGAGTCACCATGAGTTTGGAGCAAGAAATCACCCATTGTAGACCACATTAAAACTCATTTAATTTTTTGACTTTCAAACATAGATCAAATCAACAAGTTTGCTTTCAAACTAAGTCTTTTAACTGGACTACAAACCTGCACTACACAAGCCTACCACTACACTTGATCATCTACCTGTAGTGTCCTGATTTTTCTCTACAAACCTGACAATCAATTGACCAGCCACGCCACGATTTCCACAATGTCCTGAATGGTACCTTGGCAATAGTCTTTCTAAATTGTCTTTCTTAGTTTTAGCTTTGTGAATTTTGCCCAGAGAACAGTGTGGGACTTTGGTATGCGGCGTAATTGTGGCTGGTCCCTCAGGTCTCCTTTGGGAGCAGCGAGGCTGAAAGAGAATAGCTGTTCTTCAACTGTGCACACAGCAGAGAGAAGAAGAAGTACGGGGAAGTGTAAGGGAGGAAGGGGGTGAAGTGTTACTTGATACTGAGGTTCTGGTTGTTTGGTTTGATACAACACACACAACCCTATGCAAATCCAGCCTGTCAAAGAAAAAAATGAGATGGACGATAATACCTCAGTCAAGCAAGGCATCCACTTACAAGGAAAAACAGCAGGCTATTATTTCTTTCATTTAAATGCGGCCTCTCCTCTCGCCCCTCTGCACTCGCTGCTCTCTGTTGGACAGCCGCTGTCGGACGAGTCTCCCTATTTTCTCCACAGAGCAAAAAGCCACTTAAGAAGACTGACAAAGTAATCAAGTAGCACTGCAGTTTACAAGACCGACCACATGGCTCAGTGAGCAGGTTGAAAGAGGTGCAGAGACAGGCTGTATTGTCCATCTCTTTCCTTCACCCCTTCCTCACTTTCTTGTTTTGTCTAATTTCTCTCTCTCTCTCTCTCTCTCTCTCTCTCTAGGACACACACACACACACACACACACACACACACACACTTCTGTTGTCTTTTCTCTCCCCGCCTCTATACCTCACTTAAAACAGTCTCACACACACATACCCTGCAGGTACAGGGCAGTGAAGTGCATGATGGAGTTGCTGAGACAGAATTTTGAGACAGCTGTGTAATTGAAAGGGAAAATATGCCAACAGTGTGCTTGATTGTTTTGTGTGTGTGTGTGTGTGTGTGTGTGTGTGTGTGTGTGTGTGTGTGTGTGTGTGGTGTGTGTGTGTGTGTGTGTGTGTGTGTGTGTGTATGAGGTGTGTGTGTGCGTGTGGGCATGCACACTTTCACCTTGGAACTCAAAGCTGTGTATAAAAAGCCACTTTAATCATAACTTTAACAGAATTATTCATTTATTACTTGGTTGTAGTTCCTATTTTTTATGTAGTACCAGTTTTGGTAGAAATATCACTTCCTTACCTAAAATATTCCTTTAATAATATCTGTGTCTCTGTGTGTGAAACAGTGTGGTAAAAAGTGGTAAAAAGATAGAGATGAGTACAGTCTCTTCATATGGGTTTGTAGATAATAAAGGGGAATACCACTCGATGCATTTGATTTATTTAACAACATAGTGGATCTCACGATAGAACCAAAGACATATTTCCACTGCAGCTTCTCCTGATATTTTCCTTACAGCCTAAGACAGTCCAATCAGTGTTTGTGAACATGAACATGCCTCTTCCAAAGGTAGAGATCAGTGATCCAAATGAGCTTTATGTTATAGGAGTGTTATCAGTTCCAAACCAGAAAATATGCCCTCATCCCCAGAAAAATAGCCTGGATACTGTTGCATCCTGCTTTTTCCCCCCTGTTCTTTCTCTTTGCAGCTGTACATCAAGCTGACATCAGATGGCGAGGTAGATTCTTCTCCTTTCTTTCTGGCTAGGGGAGAAAATAATGAGCGTTTAGAAATAATATCCACCAAACTGTCCGAGCCTCATAGAAACAGCATATTTCAAAGGAGAATCGCAGCAGCATTCCCCATACAGCGAAGCAATTCAGTGCATCTGCAGCGTCTGTGTATGTGAGCGTGAAAATGTGGCTTCACAGGGCAAAGCGGGTCCCTGTGGTTTTGATCTTCAGGGCCAGGTGCAGGACCCTGTGATTGGCCGCTGATGATGTTGTCAAGTTGGATTGAGGCCAGCCGACAGCCTCGTCTCATCGGGACAGCCACCACCTGAGCACTGGGCGCTCTGTCTGCAGGCTGCACTGGACTGTATTTATTGTGTCCCTTTATTGCATCATCATGAGCTACTGTACTTACAATACATACATTCACATAATAGACAGAATAGCAGTCTGTTCAGTGCATAAATGGACAGTGTAGCTGCTGTACAGTACATGCAATGCATTGTAGGAGTGCAGCCACTCTTTCTCTTTCCTTTCCTACATGTGGACTCGACTCCTGTGGGGGTAGTATGACATTTTTCTGCTCAGCTGTCTATTCTTTACCATGAAGAAACTGTTTTGATTGAGGTTAGATAAAGAGAGAGAGAGAGAGAGAGAGAGAATCTGAAAAAAAAAGGACTTGTATTTAACTTCTTCTCTTCTCTCAGTCAGCCAGCCAGAGCGGTGCAGCAACCACATCCTCCACGTCAAGGTGGCATGTGATGTGTCCCAGAAACATGTCAGGCCGTGGATAATGACTGAGACAGATGTGTCATGTCTGAGCACCGGGGAGAGAGGGGAGGGATGTGTTTTGGGCACGGGATTAATTTGCCATTTGGGACAGGTGGGGAGAGGAGTTGGAGCAGACGATAAATCTAACGTTACATGCTGCAACCCCCCCAAACAATGGCATGAGACATAGGGGGACGTATTACTGACTTATTCATATGGAAACACTCTGTCAACACTATGCTTTTACACCAGCGTTATTATTTCCTGTAATGTGATATCATTGTTTATTTTGGCCTCTTGTTGAGTAATATGGATTCTGCACTATTGAACTGGTGGCCATGTAACCATGAGGCTGCCTGCTGGGGACAACAAATTATACAGAGTCAGTCTGGATTGTGGCTTGATTTAAACCAGGCAGCATGTGTGTTTTAACAGAGACAGAAATAAGAAAGAGACAGAATTATCCATCAGGTTTAATTGAATACAGACTGTGAGTAATTTCATATCGCTGTGTCCCTGGTCAACTGCAGGTGTTATGGTGTGTGGTTGAATTGTGACATGCCAAACATAATTATCAACAGATGTAATTCATCACGTGTACCAAGGTCAGACATGGCAGCACAAAGCATGGATGGGGTTGATTGGTAGCTCATGCACCCAAGTCTATGTAAATACATTATTGAAGTTCATTATTTTATTGATGAATTTTGATATCATTTCTCTTTCCTCTATGAAACCTAGAGGAGGTATTACTAATGGATAAGAGAACAACATGTTTTCTGCTCTCTCCGCCAAACTGTGCAGTGCTTTCATTTCATTAATTAAAGGGATCCATAACACCTTTTCCAGCTGGTCCTCCGTTGGAAGCCGGTTGGTTTTCCGGGAGTTGCTGGGATGGCTCCGGAAAATGAATTGACAGCTAGATCAGCATCAGAAAACATGATTCTTAGTCACTGCTGGAGCTGAGACTCGATGAAACCAGGTCAGAGGAACCCAAGATGGTGGCCGTGGGGCATAGCCTGGTAAAAGCTCTTGTACTTGCATCAGTTTTATTTGCCAGAAACTTTTCATGCATGGTCATACACACTACCAGTCATAAGTTTGGACACGCACATTTTTCTTTATCTTTACTATTTTTCACATTTTAGAATAATAGTAAAGACATCCGAACTATGAAATAACACAAATGGAATTATGCAGTGACCAAAAAACAAATCAAAACTATCTTATATTTTAGATTCTGTAAAGAAGCCGCCCTTTGCCTTGATGGAAAGGCAAAGGCTTTGGAAAGAAATTCATACATAGGCATCAACTTCACTATTTATATTTGTCTAAAAAACAAATTTCAAGCATTTAAGCATTAGCCTTTACGTCAAAATGGCTTTAAGATAATGAAAGACATAATACATTCAATCAGGTGTGTCCAAACTTTTGACTGGTAGTAATTCATTAGAACTATTGAACACCAGTGATTAAGTGCAGACGGAGCTCCTGGATCATCTCACTTCTGGACACCCAGGCCGGTAGAAGTCAACACTGAGGTTAAAGAGACGTCCCTTCCAGCCTCAACCACTGGCACTGCTGCTGTAAATTGTCCAACTGCTCAGGAATAAAATGGATGAACTCCTGCCAGCTACCTAGACCAAAAACACTCCTCTGCCATCTGCCTGACTGCGACTCAACAGGACTAATCTGTACCAGAGCTGGCAGTGACCACGCAATTTTTCATGCTGACAGGTCTGCTAAATTACCCTTTAAATTTAAAGGTGAGCTTATTCGCTTCATGATCATCCATTGCTGGTGCTACATCTGCATAACATTTATCACTCCTGTTCTCCGCAAGTCAAACCCTTCCTCTTGTTGTGGTCAGTGTTTACATCCCACTGGAAGAACATGCCATTGCAGCCCTTTGTGAGTTGACTAACCCCATCTCCTCGTTCCCACGCCAAGCCCACTGTCCCGGTGTTAGGTAACTTTAACCACACCAATCTGCCTTTTGAACTCCCTGACGACAAGCAGCAGATGACATGCCCCTGTGGAGAAAACAAAACACTAGACCAGTGTTTCATGTCAGACAGTGATGCTTACTGGCTGTTCCTAAAGGCTGACCACGCAACGCTGCTCCTCTGAGAGTGTTTTAAGTGGACAAACTGGGTTGTGTTCAGTGCAGCTGACACTCAATGAACTCACTGACAAGATGACATCATACATCATACTG